>NC_092820.1:153122452-153422452 GCF_023375885.2 Dermacentor andersoni
CATGTGCCGCTAGGAATGTATCGCCCTACAATGACGAAAAACATGCCTTAAAATTTTCCAATGTTGAGCGGATTCAAACCTACCTTTCAAGAATTCCTTAAAGACAGAAACCCGAGACACTTGCAGGTTACGCCTCAAATGCACTGGGTATGTTCCGGTTTTCAGTGAACGCCTGTCATGCCAACACTTTAGCTAGTTTCGCCATGAATACACTGGGTAGGTGCCGTGCTTCAATGCACTCATCGCCAACTTGGATCACTGAGTATGGGCCACTGATTGTGCGGCAAACGGCGGAAGGATTCTGAACGTCCTCAGGTGCCGGCGTGCCGCGCTTCTAGTCTTGGGCCACACGCAGACTTCTCGGCACTGCCATTAGATGGTGCAGCGTGTCCAGAAAGAAGCGCCAGGAGCCCAGGTGCACGACGAGTTTCTCAGCGTACACACACACACCAGCGCGCCGTTCATCACGGAGGTCACGTGCAGGCTTCGCGGAGGAGGTGTTAGATGGCACGGAGTTTTCTTAGGGAAGCGCGAAAGAGGAGTCCCACTGCAGTACAGGCCTCGTGCATAACTCGTTTCGACGGTGGCAATACGTTGTGCCGCTAAAGTGATTCAATGCTAACGCATGACCGTCGACAGTAATCGTGAGGTTGGTTCTGCCACAATTGTTTCAAAGTTTTCTCCCAAATTAAACTTCCTTATCGCACCTGGGATGTCAAGGAGGATGGCCTACGCCAGATTGCTTTGGCTCTGGTTGTGACTGAAATAACGCACACGTGCTAAATACAGGATGTCCCACCCACGCAGCGTGTACCAAAATTTGTACAAATACGGTCTGGTGGACTAGTTGGTATTGCATGTTAACAGTTTTTAGCGCAAAGGAACGCACGACCTGAGAGAAGGCACACAGAACACAGCGCTACTAACAACTGATGCTTTATTGCACTTGGTCGCACCGTATACAATAGAGCATCCGTTGTTATTAGCGTTGTGTCCTGTGTGCTTTCTCTCGTGTTGTGCTTTTCGTTGCGCTAAAAGATATTAATTCTAAGAGCAAGTTAGACTGTTTCTTTCAGTACTTTGCCTGAATACATAATTATTTATTAATAAATGATGAACTCAGATATGAATATCTGATCGAAATTGTCAATCACAAAATTGTAAGCAATCATCAAAAATTCCCTATGCATCTAGCTGTTGCTTTATACATCTTACATAAACGTTGTTTCCAAGAGTTACAAGAAGGGCTACAAAACACGAAGTGCCACGTGACTAGTCGCGCGGTAGGTATCATTTTTATCGTATGTAGGTATCAACATTATCAGGTATCGGGTTCTTGTACCGCATGTCCTTGTCTTATGGCGTGGGTTGTCTTCTTGTGGGCGCTTATTATTCTCGTCACCAATTCAGCTTTGCAACTAAAAATCCTATCCCAGTTTTGCAAACAGCACCTAATAATACGTCTAAAGGGCGCAAAACTGACGTATTGTAGATCGCTACGAAATATACGACTGGTTTATGCGTACGACTTTTTCAAATCCCTACTATGCATTGCAACAATTGCATGCAAGCTTTAATTTTGAATATATATTGTTTTCTTACTTGAGATGTTCTAACAAGTGCAATTTACAGAAATTTGTTCTCGGTTTATTGGTGCCGGATTGTGGATCTGCAAATCTGGACGTCAAGCTTACCAGTTTTGGGGGAATTTTGTAAACACAATAATGTCCTAAGTCCAAATTATTCTTAATGGATTCACTGCAATTTAACTTTAATAGTGAAATGCAACAACGTTGACCCAAAGCGATGCTGCCGTAGTCTCGTGCAAAAACGTGTGCGTTTTACATCTATTTTCATATAGCGCAGTTGGAGTTGGCCCTTTTAAACCCGGTGAGCCCCACTGGAAGGGGCACTGCTCTTCTAGAAGGAAGGAATAGAAACAGAAATAGAAGATGGGGAAATAAGGATCGACAAAAGAGCAGCATCTCAGGTCACAGAGGCTGAAGTATAACATAGGATAGAGCGTGCAATATGAACAAAGCTTACAATAAGAATGTGCGCAGATGAAATGAGAAATCTTACGTGAAACACGTGTTTCTGGATAAGCAGCGAAGTTTTGTACTTCTTTACGTCAGACAGCACTTATTTTCTTTGCGTGCATTGCGAGCAGCTATGAATGTAATGCGTAGCGAATATTCAAAATCTTAAGATTTGACTTTTGCTGGCCACGCTGCTCGCAGCTGTTTACCGGGCTTTTTTATGTGTGTGTGTGTGTGTGTGTGTGTGTGTGTGTGTGTGTGCGTGCGTGCGTGCGTGCGTGCGTGCGCGGAGGGGGGAAATTTGCAACCTTACTATATTTTTCCCTTTAAACGTGATCGTAATTTCTCATTTTTACAGTAAAGCCCTACAGAGGTCCGCAGCACGCTGTAGATTCCCTTAGAAGTGCATGCGTGGAAAGCAACGGCAAAAATATTTCCTGCTATACCGTCGATGAAAAGTACGCCTGCTGCAAGTGCTGTAAGTTACATTACTTATTGTGTTTTATTGGGATATCAATATACAGACTGCATTATTTTTTCGAACCGCGCATACAGATTTTCTATAACAAAGGCTATCATTAAAGTCATTGTAATACACCCCTATTTTTAAATCTTGAAGATCGCGCCTAAGTTCGTTTATTATTCAACGAATTTCTACGCTCACTCCAAGCAATATCTGAGATCAAGCGTGCGCTGGGCAGCAACGTCTGACAGAAACGCTGTGCGACGATGCGTGTGACGAACTTTGAATGATGGGCAAAGTCGCGGCAAACACTGATACAGCGCGTCACGGCAGATGCTTGCCACGCAGAAGGCGCCGCATCAGAACCTACCGGATGATTCAGTTTAAAACATGGACGCGCTTTTGGTCATCGGATGTTTCTGTCTGATTGATAACATTCACGCCACGCTCGGCTTCGGTACTGCGTGGATTGAGTGTTGAAATTCGATTACGAATTCTTTAAACGTTCTGCAATTTTCAAGATAAAAAAAAAAGTGAGGTCCCATTAAATTGTGACTGACTCCAAGTTTGACATTTCGAACTGTCCAGAGGGTTCAAATAAAAAAGTTGATTGACCATTGTTTGTTAATTATTCGTCTGATACGTTATTAGCGCCAAATATGCTCGCCTTGCCGAAAGATTTATTTGCAACAGCACCACGTGCGCTAAGATCATTCTATATTCATGAAAAGTCTGTATCTGCAGCTTAAATAAGCATTCTGTACGGATGCTCCAGACGGGCATGGTTTATTTGGGTTACAAAACATCTTCATCAGTTTCTGGCATGTTAGGCCGACTTGGACTGGGTCCGCTCCACGTGCGCCGTAATATCGCCAGGCTGAAAATTTTTTTACTCGTTGTTTCATAATCAGGTTTAGCAAGTGTCACATATAATACCCATGCTTCACAAAGGTCATCGCGTATTTTTCATTCTAAAGTAGTTCGGCCCTACTTTCTTCGAACTAAAATCTTCCAGAAATCATTTTTCCACATACGAGCGAAGAATGGAATCATTTACCGGAATGTGTTGTTGAATGCGCTTCGTATGTTTCATTTGCAAATATGTTGATAAAGCATCTTTTGTAACCCCTCTCATGCTTGAGCAGCATTGCTGCCTGCAGTATTGTGTGACTAAATAAAATAAATAAATAAATAAATTTTCACCATCGGTGATGTTCCCCATAATGCTTCGGCATGTTAGAGTTTAAACCAATTTACCCCACGAAGGGTGTTTTGCTGCGTCTTTACCTAACACTTACACCCCACAATCTTAAAGTTTGAACCATTTTGGGCTTATCTTGTCCCACATCAATAATCGTCGTCTGTCTTGCACGCATTTCCTTTCTTTAGCGCTGCGAGCCCAGTACTTACAGGTCACGAACGGCATGCGCGTTATCAGCGTGACACAGCATTCGCGAGAGGAAAGTTGACACCGCAGAGTTTTCAAGGAAAGCAAGGCACGCAAGGCAGATGACGATTATGGTTTCCGGATCATCATCATCATCATCAGCCTGCTTACGCCCACAGAAAGGGCAAAGGCTTCTCCCAACTACCTCACTCATGTACAAATTGTGGCCATGTCGTCCCTGCAACCTTCTTAATCTGATCCGCCTTCCTAGCTTTCTGCTGCCCCTTGCTACGCTTCCCTTCTCTTGGAATCCAGTTCGTAACCCTTAATGACCATCCGTTATCTTCCCTCCTCATTACATGTCCTGCCCATACCCATTTCTTTTTCTTGATTTCAACTAAGATGTCATTAACTCGCATTTGTTCCCTTACCTAATCTGCTCTTTTTTTTATCCCTTAACGTTACACCCATCATTCTTCTTTCCATAGCTCGTTGCTTCGTCCTCAGTTTAACTAGAACCCTTTTCGTAAGCCTCCAGGTTTCTGCCCCGTACAGGAGTACTTGTAAGACTGCTGTTTTACACTTTTCTCTTGAGGGATAATGGCAACCTGCTGTTTATGATCTAAGAATGCCTGCCAAACGCACCCCAGCCCATTCTTATTGTTCTGGTTATTTCCGTCTCATGATCCGGATCCGCGGTCACTACCTGCCCTAAGTAGATGTATTCCCTTACCACTTACAGTGCCTCGCTACCTATCGTAAATTGCTGTTCTCTTCCGAGGCTGTTAAACATTACTTCAGTTTTCTACAGATTAATTTTTAGACCTACCCTTCTGCTTTGCCTCTCCAGGTCAGTGAGCACGCATTGTAGTTGGTCCCCTGAGTTACTAAGCAAGGCAATATCATCAGTGAATCGCAAGTTACTAAGGTATTCTACATTAACTTTTATCCCCAATTCTTCACTATCCAGGTTTCTGAATACCTCCTGTAAGCACGCTATGAATAGCATTGAAGAGGTCGTATCTCCCTGCCTGACGCCTTTCTTTATTGGGATTTTGTTGGTTTGTTTATGGAGGAATAAGGTGGCTGTAGAACCGTTGTAGATAGCTTTCAGTATATGTACATACGGCTCGTCTACACCCTGATTCTGTAATGCCTCCATGACTGCTGAAGATTTGACTGAATCAAACGCTTTCTCGTAATCAATGAAAGCTATATGTAAGGGTTGGTTATTTTCCGCACATTTCTCTATCACCTGATTGATAGTGTGAATGTGGTCTATTATTGAGTAGCCTTTACGGAATCCTGCCTGGTCCTTTGGGTGACAGATGTCTGAGGTGTTCTTGATTCTATTTGTGATCACCTTAGTAAATACTTTGTAGGCAACGGACAGTAAGCTAATCGGTCTGTAATTTTTCAAGTCTTTGGCGTCCCATTTCTTATGAATTAGGATTATGTTAGCGCTCTTCCAAGATTTCGGTACGCTCGAGGTCATGAGGCATGGCGTATACAGGGTGGTCAGTTTTACTAGAACAAACTGCCCACCATCCTTCAACAAATCTGCTGTTACCTGATCCCCCCAGCTGCCTTCCCCCGTTGCATAGCTCCCAAGGCTTTCTGTACTTCTTCCGGCGTTACTTGTGGGATTTCAAATCCTTCTAGACTATTCTCTTTTCCATTATCGTCGTGGGTGCCACCGGTACTGTATAAATCTCTATAGAACTCCTCAGCCACTTCAACTCTCATCCATATTAGTAATGATATTGCCGGCTTTGTCTCTTAACGCATACATCTCATTCTGGCCAATTCCTAGCTTCTTCACTGATTTTAGGCTTCCTCCGTTCCTGAGAGCACATTCAACTCTATCCACATTATACTTCCTTATGTCAGCTGTCTTACGCTTGTTGATTAACTTCGAAAGTTCTGCCAGTTCTATTCTAGCTGCGGGGTTAGAGATCTTTCGTCTCCTGCGATAGCTTACTGGTATCCTGTCTAACGGAGTTACCACCAACTTCTATTGTACACTCCTTAATGATGCCCATAAGATTGTCGTTCATTGTTTCAACACTAAGATCATCTACCCATTGCCAATTCCACGTCTTCATAGAAGCTTTCGACTTCCTGGTCATCATGACTGGATGTAGGGGCGGAGACCTGTACGACCTTCAATTTGTACCTTTTATTAAGTTTCACAACAAGAGCTGCCACCCTCTCATTAATGCTATAGAGTTCCTGTATGTTACCAGCTATATTATTATTAATCAGGAATCCATCTCCTAGTTCTTGTCTCTCCGCTAAGCCCCGGTAGCACAAGACGTGCCCGCTTTTTAGCAATGTATATGCTTCTTTTGTCCCCCTAACCGCACTGAGCCCTATTATATTGCATTTACTGCCCTATAATTCCTCCAATAGCACTGCTAGACTCGCCTAACTAGATAACGTTCTAGCGTTAAACATTGCCAGGTTCAGATTCCAATGGCGGCCTATCCGGATCCAGGGATTCTTAGCACCCTGTGCTGCGTCACAGGTCTGACCGGCGCCGTGGTCAGTTGCTTCGCAGCTGCTGGGGGCTGAGGGCCGGGGTTTGATTTTTGTATTCATATAGGAGGTTGTGGCCAAGTACTGCACCAGGGTGGCCAATCCTGCTCTGGTGTGGGAGTGCGTTACCGGTTGCGGTCACCGGGATCAGGTCGCACTCCAGGCCTACTTATGCAATTTTATCAACACGCGGATTTTTTTTTCATGCGGTGGAAAATTGCGCGGCACCGGGATTCGAACCACGGTCCTCTTGCACGCGAAGCGGATGCTCTATCTCTACGCCGCCTCTATGTGTCGGATACTATACACTCTTAAAATGTTTTTACCCTTTGGGGCTTACCTTGTCCCACAACGATAATCGTCATCTGCTTTGTTTGCGTTTCCTATCTGAAAACTCAACGCTCGCTACTTTCCTGTAGAGAATGCTGTGTCACGTTGACAACGCGCAAGCCATTTGTGACTTGGAATACAGGGCTCGCAGCGTTAAAGAAAATGGATGCAAGCCATGATGATTATTGTTGTGAGAGAAGTGCAAAAGTGGGTCAATTCTTTAAAGTTGGTAAGTTCCATAAGGAGGAAACATTGTTGAGAGTGCTTTAAAAAAGTAATTTCCACAAACCAAAACGCCCATTCTATAGGTGCGTTTAGTTCCTCCCCATGACGCCCTTTCCGGTAAAGGGTACCAACCATGCCATTACACTCATTTCTTAAAAGCCATGCTTGCAAGTGCTGTTCATTGCTGCACTTTGCTATTCCTGTGAATAATCACCAGACAGCGCCACCTAGAAGGAGAACCACAAAAGCGTGGTAGTTGCTGCATGGACCAATATATGACGCTAAAATCCGCAAAAAAGGGCAGAATTTTTTTTTTGTTGAGTTCCTCATCTTTGCAATATGATTAGGCCACCGTTAAACAGAACAGAACACCCTGTAAACATGAGAGCAACCGAAATACACCGCCACACATAAGCATGGAACGTTCCAATAAAAACACTGCTCGCGCTAGCAAAACCCATGTACCTTCCTAAAGGCTTATATAACCATCGTGTCTTGGAGTGTAGGGCAGTACCAAGGCGTATCTTTATTCTGTGTAACGAAACAATGAATCTCCACAAAATGTTTGTTTCGATATAGTCACCTGATAGGCACTTCATAACCACACATGCCTGTTAGTACAAGATGGCGCTACTTTTAAACTAGCTGCTTCCAATTATCAACACGGTGGCTACACGTTCAAAGCAGAGGTCATTTAATAGCTCCTAACACCTTTAGCATCATAAGCTTGTTTTATGTGAACCATTACATCCGCACAGAAAGAGAAAGGTTGTTTCGGTAATTAAAACAGGCTAGCACACATATTTTTGGAACTTCCTGTTTGGCGAACACGTGTTCTTGATGCTCGAACTTTCCTTAAGGGTGGAAAGTGATTTTCAGTATAGGTAGATGCAGTATTCAACCAACCAAATTTTGCGGCCTTGATTGAATGATTCCTCAAATTTTCTTTTACAATTGCAGCGCTCAAGGAACAGTCATGAATATTTTCATGCATAGCTTGTCTGTTATAGTACAATTTTTAACTCAAACACAAAACAATATTAGTGCTCACAATCTCAAACTGATCTTTCGCTGGCGCTGGCGCGATGCCATTGCAGGTCCTACGAGGCTTCCTAAGGCATTCAAAGGTGCTAGAAATTTTGGCTGTTCAGTTGATAAAGCGAAGCTTTGTTTGCATACGATTTCATGGTTTTGCCTTGTTTGGTCGATCGCTTGTGTTCTCGAAGATTATATTCGCTATCACTTAAAAAAAATAATGCGTGTCTGGCGGCAGCATTCAAGTTTTGACCCCCATAGGAGCAGCCCAATGCCCTAACCACGACCGCACGTACACTCCTATTGTGCCAGCGCCAAATAACACTTTCAGATGGTCGCAACACACTGATTAGGATGGTCATTGCTATACTATGGTACATACCCACCATAGGGGGATGCCATATATCGGGCAGAGCGTGAGCTAGCTCTCAGAGATGATCGTCACGGCTTGCTCATTATGATTCCCTTACAATGGCATGCACATACCCACAATGGTGGATCGGCAAAGAAGCGCATCGGCATGTTGATTGTGATGACAGTAATTCATTAATTAACCTCTGGCGCTTTATATACGCGCCCAAAGGACGGTAACAATAACTGAAACGCCACAGTGGGAAACTCCGGATTAAATTTGACAACTTGGAGTTCTTTAACGTGCACCCACTGCACGTAACACGGGCGTTGTCGCACTTCGACCCTATCGAAATGAGGCCACCGCTGCCGGGATTCGAACCGGCACACTCGGCCTTAGCAGCACATCGTCAAAGACACTAGGCCACCATGGCGGTTTATGACAACGATAATTCCCATTTATGCCCAAAACGGAGGGATAGGCCAAAGTGGCAGATGCATATCTTGCCAACACGAGCTTGCTCTTTGAGATGATCACTGCGATTTGTTGATTATGATATCCACAATATGGCACACATACCTACAAATAGTAAATCGGCCGAGAAGCGTGTCCACGAGATGATGATAATTTCCATGCAATTGCGCATGCCCACAATATGGTGTTGGCCAAGAAGCGGCCAGTACATTAAGACTAAGTAAGAATAAATACAAGCTGTTACGGTTCACTCTGTGCGACGATGAAGGAAACGGGCGCCAAGCGCCTACGACATGACGTGCATAGTCGTCACCCTCGTCAACATGAAGAGGCTTGTCTGTCGGCCGTGTACTACGGGATTATGCACCAGTGAAAATCCTAGTCTGCTTTGTCCTACGTTCACCCCCTCTTCGCCAAAGAGTGGTTTCTCTCCGAATACCTGTGTGTGGGTTTCCCAGTGTGTTGACCCGACGTTACCTACGCTGCCCCCTCTACACCAGTGAGTGAGTTTTCTCGGTATTCCTCCATGTGAGCTGACCAGTGGGCTGACAACGCCCTCTATCAGACATCAAGAGAGAAAGAGGTTGCCCTGATGGTGTGGTGCATAAGAAGGCCAGCAAAACGCCGCGTCCACACATTCGCTGCCCATGTGTGCAGAGGCACGGACGCTGAACGTTTTGGAACTTTTTGTCTAGGAGCGCCAGCGCTCACCCGTAACGATGTATTAAACTTCTGTTATTGTTTTTACTTCATTTCGTCTTCCCTGCCGAACCCTCTTCAATGGTCAGTCTGGTTCGAGCTCCAAGCAGAGGCTGCTCAAGGTCATCGAAACTTCGTGCCCATAGCAACTGGAGGCACCAGCACGCAACAACTGGTGGCAGCCGTAACAAATCCTATACAGTATTTGTCGCATTGCATAGCACGCCTACGTGAAAGCACATGTGCGGGCTAATTTCTTTTGCTCCAAAGGGAGAGTAATGAAATAGGCAAATTTATAGCATTTCATTGCCAGCTTCATGAAGTCTTTGCATCTCATAGATATTTGCGTAATATTTATGCCGACAGAAAGTTGCGCATTGAGATGCACTGAACAGACCTGACGAACTTAGCCGATTTATTCCTTTTAGTTCGATGTCAGTTATATGGGGCCCTATAAAGTAAAACCATTCAATTATGTATTTATTCCATTCTCCTGACATCGAATTTGCGTAACCGCCAACGCAAGCATTGGATGGTGACCAGCAGGGCTGTCTGAAGAAACAAATCAAACGCTCTCCTCATTTATAGGAGGTCAATATTGTTTGCTTTAAAAACGAATAACATTGCCTACATTGAGCGGCTTGTCGTGTCTAATTGGCTGACAAGAGGCGAGGAGCACTCTCAAATGCAGAGGGATTACATGGGGCCGAGCCAGTGCACTGAAAATGAAGAGGGTGGTGCCGGCATCTGCGCTTGGTCCGCTTTCCCTTATTTAGCTTGCGGTGGCTGTTCTAAAATCGCGGTGGCATGCAACGGCAGGTTAAGAATGCTGCTCAAACGAATCCTCAGCAAAGAAGAGTTGGCAGAGCGAGGTCGTAAACGTGCCGAAAGCACTCGAAAACGTTACACGGCCACGCAAAAAGCGTTATTGTACGCGAAGAAAATCATGCTCTCCAGCAGGTGCGAGCAGCCAGTGCCTAAGCGATTGGCGGAAACTATCTTTCATTCCTTTCGGAACCGGGCAACCGGCGGCTATTCAGAAAAAAAGTTCAGAGAAAAAGTTTTGCTCGGCATAATAATGCATCTTTAACGCGTAAACGTCACTTTGAGGTGGTGAGTTTTCGTAGTTTTGTGACGTCGCGTGGCGGACAGGTGAAGCAGGTGCAGCCCTAAAACTTTTGACCAATAGCCGAGACCACGGTGATGGCGTAGAGGTAGAGCATCCGCCTCTCGTGCAAGAGGACCGGTGTTAAAATCCCGTTGCCGCGCAATTTTCTACCGGATAAAAAGAAAGTTGACCTGTTGACAAAATTGCATAAACAGGCCTGGAGTGCGGCGTGATCCTGGTGGCCAGAATCGGCAAAGCACTCCCTCACCAGAGCAGGATTGGCCACCCTGGTGCCATACTTGGCCACAACCTCCTATATACAACAGTGAAACCCCGGCCCTCAGTCCCCAGCAGATGCGAAGCAACTGATCACGGCAGCGGTCAGACCTGTGACGCAGTCGAGTGTGCTAAGAATCTCTGGATCAGGACAGGCCCCCATTGGAACCTGAACCTGGCAACGTTTAACGCTAGACCGTTATCTAGTGAGGCGAGTCTAGCAATGCTATTGGAGGAATTTGCCGGCATTAAATGGGATGTAATAGAGCTCAGTGAGGTTAGGAGGACAAATGAAGCATATACAGTGCTAAAAAGCGGGCACGTCCTGTCTTACCGGGGCTTAGCGGTGACACGAGAACTAGGATTCGGATTCCTGATTAATAAGGATATAGCTGGTAACATACAGGATATCTATAGCATTAACGAGAAGGTGGCAGGTCTTGTTGTGAAACTTAATAAGAGGTACAAAGTACAAATTGAAGGTAGTACAGGCCTACGCGTCTACATCCAGTCATAATGACCAGTAAGTCGAAAGCTTCTATGAAGACGTGGAATCGGCGATGGGTGAAGTCAAAACAAAATACACTGTACTTATGGACGACTTCAATGTCAGGGTACGCAAAAAGCAGGCTGGAGACATGTTAGTTGGGGAATATGGCATAGGTTATAGGAATAGCAGGGGAGAGTTATTAGTAGAGTTTGCTGACCGGATTAATTTCCTGATAATGAATCCCTTCTTCCGCAAGCGGGATAACCGAAAATGGACGTGAAGGAGCCCGAATGGCGAGACTATAAATAAAATAGACTGCATACTCTGCGCTAACCTTGGCATCATACAAGATGTGGACGTGCTCGGAAAGGTGCGCTGCAAGGACCATAGGATGTTAATAACTCGAATTAGCCTAGTCTTGAGCAGGGAACGGAAGAAACTGGTACATAAGAAGCCGATCAATGAGTTAGCGGTAAGAAGGAAAATGCAGGAATTCGGGATCAAGCTACAGAACAGGTATTCGGCTTTAACTCAGGAAGGTGACCTTAATGTTAAAGCAATGAACGACAATCTCATGGGCATCATTAAGGAATGTGCAATAGAAGTCGGTGGTAACTCCGTTAGGCAGGATACCAGTAAGCTATCGCAGAAGACGAAAGATCTGATCAAGAATCGCCAATGTATGAAAGCCTCTAACCCTACAGCAAGAATAGAACTGGCAGAACTTTAGAAGTCATTCAACAAACGTAACATGCATAAGGAAATATAATATAGGTAGATTTGAGCATGCTCTCAGGGTGGAGGAAGCCTAAAGCAGTGAAGAAGAAACTAGGAATAGGCAAGAATCAGATCAATGCGTTAAGATACAAAGCCAGGAGTATCATTACTAATATGGATAAGATAGTTGCAGTGGCTGAGGAGTTATATAGGGATTTATACAGTACCAGTGGCACCCACGATGATAATGGAAGAGGGAATAGTCTAGAGGAATTTGACACGCCTGAAGTAACGCCAGAAGAAGCAAGGAAATCCTTGGCAGCTATGCAAAGGGGGAAGGCAGCTGGGGAGGATCACTTAACAGCAGATTTGTTGAAGGATGGTGGGCAGATTGTTCTAGAAAACTGGCCACGCTGTATACGCGATGCCTCATGACCTTGAGCGCACCCGAATCTTGGAAGAACACCAACATAATCTTAATCCATAAAGAAGGGGACGCCAAAGACTTGAAAAATTATAGACCGGTCAGCTTACTGTCCGTTGCTTACAAAGTATTTACTGAGGTATCGCAAATAGAACCAGGAACACCTTAGGTTTCTGTCAACCAATGGACCAGGCAGGATTTCGTAAAGTATACTCAACAATAGGCCATATTCACACTATCAATCAGGTGATAGAGAAATGTGTGGAATATAACCAGCCCTTATATATAGCTTTCACTGATTACGAGAAAGCGTCTTAGTCAGTCGAAACCTCAGCAGTCATGCAGGCGTATACGAAATATGGGTGTAGACGAGCCGTATGTAAAAATACCGAAAGATCTCTAAAGTGGCTCCACAGCCACCGTAGTCCTCCATAAAGAAAACAACAAAATCCCAATAAAGAAAGGCGTCAGGCAGGGAGATGCGATCTCTCCAATGCTATTCACAGCGTGTTTAAAAGAGGTATTCAGAGACCTGGATTGGGAAGAATTGGGGATAAGAGTTAATGGAGAATACCTTAGTAAGTTGCGATTCGCTGATGATATTGCCTTGCATAGCAACTCCAAGGACCAATTGCAATGCATGCTCACTGATCTGGACAGGCAAAGCAGAAGAGTGGGTCTAAATATCAATCTGCAGAAAATTAAAGTGATGTTTAACGGTCTCGGAAGAGAACAGCAGTTTACGAAACGTAGCGAGGCGCTGGAAGTGGCAAGGGAATACATTTATTTAATGCAGGTAGTGACCGCGGATCCGGATCATGAGACAAATAATTAGAAGAATAAGAATTGGCTGGGGTGAGTTTGACAAGCATTCTCAAATCATGAACAGCAGGTTGCCATTATCCCTCAAGTGAAAAGTGTATAACAGCTTGTCTTGCCAGTACTCATCAACGGGGAGAAACGTGGACGCTTACGAAAAGGGTTCTACTTAAATTGAGGACGACGCAACGAGCTATGCAAAGAAGAATGATAGGTGTAACGTTAAATAATAATAAGAGAACAGATTGGGTGAAGGCACAAACACGAGTTAGTTACATCTTAGTTGGAATCAAGAAAAGAAATAGGCATGGGCAGGGCATGTAATGAGGAGGGAAGATAACCGATGGCCATTAGGGTTACGGACAGGATTCCAAGAGAAGGGAAGCGTAGCAGGGGGTGGCAGAAAGGTATGTGGGCGGATGAGATTAAGAAGTTCGCAGGGAGAACATGGGCACAATTAGCACATGGCCGGGGTTGTCTGAGAGTTATTGGAGAGGCCTTTGCCCTGCAATGGGCCTACCCAGGCTGATGATGATGATGATGAATTTCGAAAAGGCATCGAATCAGAAATAACTGTTTTTCTTTTGTTCGGTCCAATGATGCGTAATCAGAGTGTACACGTCATATGAAATGGGGAGCTATTGCGGTTGTCGTGACGTCGCATGAGAGACAAGTGAAGTGAGCGTGGTCCAAAAAAATTAGAGGCTTATCAAGGTTAAGCCCAGTGGATGCGAAGCATCCACTGGGCTTAACCTTAGCGTATCCTTAGCGTTTGGAGGCATCTTGACCGCATACACGCCCGGCGCAAAGATGCTGGTGCGGTTGCGGGCACAGAGACTGACGCGACGGCGGGCGCGCGCCGCTTCATCCCTGGCGTGACGTCACATATCACGTGATGCAGCGATGGTGGCGCCGCCGCCGCGTCGCGCGCGACGGCGCGAACCGAAGCGTGGAGGCCTCCGCCGGGCGACGTCCGACGGCGCGATATGAGGCCCCATCTGCAGCCGGTGTGACGTGATCACGTGACGTCGTGTCACGTGACCTACTTGAAGGTCACTTGAAGGTCAATGGTGGCCACCGCCGGGCGTCGCGCGAAGGCCCGAAACCTACGTTAATATGCTTCGCATAAAAGTTTTTCCCCATTCGCGGATGGCTGATTGCATAATTGGGATAGCTTTACGTTATAGCGCCCATGGACTCTGGAGGCTCATTCACGCCGTTGTCGCCACCGCCCGAGTAGTCGTGTTGTCACACTGACGGCGCATGCGGGGAACGCGTTCGGAGGTTACGCGGAGTGCGTTTGAGTGCAAAGGCGATGATCGAGACGAAGCGGACGCAGGACGCACTCTTCGAGCTACGCTCAATCGTCAAGGTGGTGGAGGAGAAGCAAGGGCGCTATAACGGAAGGGTATTCCAACCTGTTATTATTCCACTTCTGCCATCAGGGGGCTCCACGATTGCTCAAAATGTTTCGAGCTGCGCCGACTTCGCCCTTCTGTCATGCGACGTCAAGCAAAGCACGAAGACCTCTTATCTGATATCACTTTCACGTATTTACGATGCCCAATTAGGCCGAAAGAAACTGAACAAGTATTTCTGATTGTACACCTTTTTCGCCGTTATATATAGCCCTCCGCTATTGGTGTGACCACTTCACCGTACTGTCACGCGATCGTCCAATAACCGCATGAACTCACCACTTCAACGGGAGGTGTACGCTCGAGAGGTGCATTACTATGCCGAACAATGTGGATTTTTTTCGGAATAGATGAAGGCTGCCCTTTTTCGAAAGGAATAGAAGATGGCTGTCTGCCGATCGCTCTGGCATTGGCTACTCTATTATGCGGAAATAAATTAATTCTGTCCAGCCATTTAAACATTTTTCGGAGACAGTATGAGATTGTCGAGCTCTTTCCGCCCCGTATGCGATGTCGCTCTGCAATTCTTATTCGCTGAGGATCCGCTTTAGGCAAATCTTTAACTTCCCATTGCACACTGCCGCGATTTGCGACCAGCTGAGCTCCGCAAGCTAAGCAACGGGAAGCGAACCAATCGCAGAGGCCGGCACCGCGTTTTGTTCCCCGGGTATCAACTTTCACTGGACTAGCTCGGCCCCTCTGATACCCTCTTTACTTAAGACAGCTGTTCCAGCTAGTTAGAATTTTGACAAATGCATGTTCCAGCGCGTATGAAAAATGCAAACAGCTGCAGAGAGAAAAGAACGACAGTTCTTTTGTCTGTGCACCTCGTTTTATTTTTCTTTCGAGCTACAACATGTCTGTCTTCTCCACTTGTGTGCGTTCGTCTCTTCTTGTCAGCCTATTAGATAGGAGAAATATTCTCGTAGAACCAACCTTTGATTTATATCTTTGTAAGCGTCCCTCAGCATACCATGTTATGCAGTCACACACAGGTATATTTATGTAACGCATATTTACATATGTACAGCCTTGCAATTTTTAACCAGAACGCGTGGGTGTGACCACACGGCGTGCCAGTGGCATTGTTGCGGCGAGGAGCACTCCTGAAGCGAACAGCGCAGCAGAATGCATTCGAACTGGAAATCGCCTACCGCGCTCGTGCATAATTTCGCCGATCCCGCCTGCTCTCGCCGCTACAGGGCAGCTAAAACAGAGTGCGAAATAGCGCTCTATTTTGTAGCGATAGCTATACATTACGCCAGGTTTCCGCCTCTGTGTGACGCCACACCCGGCGCTCCGCAGTGGTGATAATGTCTCTCCTTTCATTGTCTAATGGGAAACCACTAAGTTTAATAACATGTCTAACTACAAGCGAAGCCTAAGCGGAGCGGGAGGTCTGTAGCTATCGCTACCCGACTAGATTTGACCAGCACTAAACCACAGCCAATGTTCCCCCCTATATTCTTCTCAAGCTCTTGCGCACCAACTATGCGTACTATGGCGTACCAACAGGCCCATATAGCCACGTTGGTCACTAAGTATGTGGCAATGTGTATATACGTTCCGCTCTTTAGCGAACCTCTTTCACGCCTACTTGGGTCACTATAAATGCGGGACTGGATAGGTGCCGGCTTTCAATCGAAACTCCTTGACGCCGACTTCAAGTGGGTATGCGCCACTTTTCCTGTGCTGGTCCCCGATGAACCTCTTTGATGGCAACTTCGATCTCCAGGCGTGTGCCAGCAGGTGGGTGCCACTCTTCAATGAATGTCTTTGACGCCGACTTAGGTAACTACGTATTCGCCTATCTACAATGACAAAAAAAGATCCCTTAAATTTATGCGGTGCTTAGCGAAGTGGAACCCACGCGACAAGGGATCCTCAAGGACAGTAACCTGATGCATTAGCCGGCTGTGCTACAAATGCGCTGGGTATGTGCCGCTTTTCAACGAACCTCTCGTCAAACTGGGTCACTGATTTTGTACCACTTCGTGGGCGGCAAGCGAAGGACAATTCTCGGCGTTCTAAAGAACCGGCGCGCCACGGTTGCCATCTTGCAGGACACGCACGGACCTCTCGGCAACGCCACTAGATGGCGCACTTTGTCGATGAAGAAGCGCTGGGGCAAAACCCAGTTGCCGCATGGCGAGGTTATCAGCACTCGTACGCACCGGCGTGCCATGTATTTCGGAGGGCACACACAGGCTTCGCGACGGTGACACTAGATGGCGCCGAGTGTTCTTATGGAAGTGCGAAAGAGAAATCCAGCTGCAGTACAGGGCTTGTACTAACTCGTTTGGACGGTGGAAATGAGTTGTGTTGCTATACTGACGCAATGCTGAAGGCATTACCGTGGGTAGTCGCGGTGGGATAGGTTCTGCCGAATTTTTTTTCTTATGGAGTTCGTCGGAGATGGAGACTATTTATTTGTGCTGATTATTTTGTTCACGCACCTCTACCACCGCATTTCATATTGGCAGACGTGTGATAAACAGAGGTGGGCAAATGACTTCTTTTCCGGCATCTTCCCTCACCCTCACGTTGAAAAACTTGGCCGCCCTTCCTCATCCTCAGCACAAAAAAGACACCCTCGCTGCCTCAGCCTCACCCGCACACTAAAAGGGATACTATCCTTTTCTTACATTCCATTTTCTATCATTTCAAATAAACTATGTGCTCAATTCAGCCAGCTTAGATTAAAGCACTGATGGTCTAGTGTCATTCATAATGTGAAAGCGTGCCACACTGTTTTGCATTTAGGCACGTGACTTTAAGTCAGCAACATAAGCGGAGCTTACTCACACTCAATCAAAATTTGTATTTTTCGCTTAGAGCTCCGAAATTCTACTCAGCCGGGAACTACTACTACGAGCCGGAAATTCTACTCAGGCGCATGAGAACTATACCCAGCCATGCTCACTCGGATTCAAACTCACCAAGACTATTCTCAGATCGGCTCGATCCCACTACGACTCACCAAAAGTCTACTCAGCCGGGCTCACTCGGACTCTGATTCACAAGAACAATAGTAAGCCAGGCTGACTCGGATTCGTACTCATGAAAGTTCTACTCAGCTAGGCTCACTCAGTATCATTCAATAAGACCCAGAAAAGCCTTCTCGGCCCACAGATCTCACGTAATCAGACTTTCTCTTGAATGAGATATCAGTGACAAAAATGCCTTCATACTAGCCAAATATATACAGGATGCAGGGGGATTACAAACGCTAATAATTTAGAAAAGAGTATGCGCGAGAGTCGTGAAAATACAATAAATGTCCTTATTTCTTATCCTTCACGATGTAATGTGAGAAAAAAATTAAGTATGACGCTCGACCTTTCCCATGCTGGATTTACGTCTCCCAAAGATAAAATGTGCGAAAGGGATCTTTAAAAAACATGAAAATTTTTATTGGTTTTTGCATGCGTGTGTGCGTGTGGTGTGATGCGTGCGTGCGTGCGTTTGTTTCTGTGGAGCAAGCGCATTTTTGGTAGTTCGGGATAGATGACGGGTGATGAAGGTGATACTTACGACACGTGAGAGTGAGGGCAGGTTAGGATGAGGAAGACCCTCGTGAGGGTACCCATGTCTGAAAGCTACTCAGAGATACTAAACTACTACAGAGGCATCAGACGAAAACACCCGCCCCCTCACAAACAACTAAATAGAGAAGACGCCGTAGCATGGCGGCAGCTACAAACGGGAACATTCCCGTGCCTAAACATGCTAAGCAAGATCTACCCCACGCAGTACGAGAGCAAGTGCCCATAGTGTGGAGACAAACCAACCCTATACCATACCACATGGGCTTGCCAGAAAATAGATGGGCTAGCCATAATAAAAAACCCGAGTGCGGAACAGTGGGAGAGGATGCTATCCAGCGGCATCCTGAAAGTCCAACAAGGACTAGTAAGGCGTGCACGCAGGGCAGCTACCCTCAGCGGAGCCCTGGACTAGGGGAACCGACCCTGGAGAAAAGATGGAAGACTCCATCTGAAGCCGCAAAAATCACTGCAAAATAGAGCAAATAAACGTTTTTCATCATCATCATCATCTGTGTAACAAATACATTTTTTTTTTCGAACAGCCCCAAATACCCACTGTGTTGCTGTCGTAAACCATTCAACTTCCACGACGAACTTTCAGAGGCCTGTCTTGGATCCGCCTTTCTAGAATATTTTTCCCTGCTTTCGTAATACATGATCCTTATTCTAGTTGAAAGTATCAGTTTATCCATATATCAGTGTACCCATATTTTAAAATTTCTGAAACGACTTTTTAAAGTAAATAATAAAAGTGGAATGCATAGGCTATGAATTAGTAGACCGAATATTACTAGTCATGACTTATTTCGCTTTAACTTACACGACTTCTTTTTCTGTATTTCATTGCAGCCAAGTAATAACATGGATGATGACAATGACAGATGATGCATCTGTGATGACGGTACCTTTATGATGGTGACCTATCCTGGACGATCCTTTTGAAGAAATTATAAGAAATAAATGTTTGGAAGCATAGTTTGTTCATAAATATATTCGTTGTCTGGCACGAGGTTACGAAAATATTATTCCGTAAACGGGTCATTGTTTCGGTATCTCCATATGGAGGCTGTCCTCGTTACAGCCGTGCCTGTACCATACATGGACATTTTCATCGAGCCAGGAGAAAGGGCCTTTCCTCCTCTCTGGCTTTTGCGAGCCGGCTTGGTCATGCTTGAACGTGTTGTCATCGCATGCTGTGAAACAATTTGGAGATGTTTTTGCTCGTTCTGCGAAAATATCTCCGTGCGATTCATTCATGACCGTTATGTAGCCTTTAGGTGCAGCAGAAAATGTGTAGAACACGCGGAAATTTCTCTTGGCTGTGCTAACGCGCGACGTACATCGCCTGCCGCAATACTGACCCAAACATATTTGCATGGATTAAGGATTTTCTCTCTAACAGGACCCAGTATGTAACCGCTAATAATTATACCTCTAGACCTTGTTCAGTTACCTCCGGTGTACCGCAAGGATCCGTACTGGGGCCCCTGCTTTTTCTCATCTATATTAATGACCTTCCTGACTGTATCTCTAACTCAATCATTAGGCTGTTCGCGGACGACTGCGTCATCTACCACAAAATAACTAACCTTAATGATTCCAGTAAGCTTCAAGATGATCTGGTTAGTGTATCAAATTGGTGTAACAAATGGCAAATGCAGCTTAACACAAATAAATGCAAACATATGCGTGTCTCCTGCCGCTCTACCCCTTCTGATGCGCCCCCCTATTCTATTAACGGTACTGTCCTGTCGGTTGTTACCTCTTATAAGTATCTTGGCCTGCATATTACTAGCAATCTTTCGTGGAACATGCATGTTGAATATATCACTAACAATGCTAACCGAACATTAGGTTATCTAAGACGTAACTTTGCATCCGCTCCGACCTCACTAAAGCTTACCATGTTCAAAACGCTCGTCCGTCCAAAATTAGAATATGCGTGCGCCATATGGGACCCTGCTCATTCCAATCTCATTAATTCACTTGAAAGCATTCAGAATCGCGCAGCGCGCTTTATCCTCTCTAGTTATTCACGTCATTCTAGCGTAACATCCATGAAAAAAACGTTAGATCTACCTGACCTTTCACTACGTCGCAAGCATTCTCGCCTTTGTCTTTTTTATAAAATATACTACCTCAATCCTTTCTTGAAAGAAAATCTCTTCACCAGACCCAGTTACATCTCATCTCGCATCGATCATCAATACAAAGTTGAAGTGCCATCTTGCCGCACTAATTTATACCATTCTTCATTCTTACCAAGAACCGCCACTGCATGGAACCGCCTTCCCGCCTCCTTAGTCACCATTTGTGACAGCACCAACTTCAAGCTTGCTGTTTAAAGTGCCTTATAGTTCCTTCATTATTTTTTTATTATTCTCTCGTTCTGCAAATAATGTACTCTACCACTCCTTTCTGTTGTGCCTGCCGGCCTTGAAAGTATGTACAATAAATAAATAAATAAATAAATGTGTGGCTACGTACGTATTGTGATCTATATTGGCTGTAGCTCTCCACGATAAGCAACGGGCTTTGGGGACTTCAGGGGGGAAGGAAGAGGAGGAAATAACTTTATTGAGTCCTGAGGGGCCTCTCCCCACCCACTCTTGGTTTAGGGGTCGGCAGGGGTCGCGGGCCGCACCCACGTTGGGACGGGAAGCTGTCACAAAAGCTTCCACCTCCTTCGCCGATCCGGCTGCCAGGCGCAAGCCGATAGGCCCCGGCCTCTCGAGAGGCCGGGGCCTATCCTCGCCGGGGCCTAACCTCTCGCTTGTAGGCCCCGGCCTACAAGCGAGAGGTTTTGTACAACATTTATTTATTCAAGGTTGGTCAGCCCGAGCAAGGCGCTCGGGTGTCGGTGCGTCGGCAATCACGAAGCAACTCGTTGAAGGGGGATAACAAAGCATTTATTCATACACAAAACTGATCAAGGACAATAAAGGAACAAACAATTCAAAGTAGGAACGAACAAAATTGGCGAAAAGCACACACAAATCGAAACGCGACCAGAACACACAATAATCAGGCAGGGTTACAACAACGGAAACAAAAGAGTTTAGAGGCACACGAGTCATTGAGAGTTAACCGAAGAAAGAAGAAGAGGACAAGCCGGTGGACAGACCATATCAGAGCGCGGCGAAGAACGGGGACGGCTCGGGTGGCAGTCGTTGCGGCGATGGCTCGAAGGCGGCGGGCCCGGAGCGATGAAGCGCGCGCCTCGTCCGCAGGAATTCGGCCCCGCACGCCGCAAAGACTCACACAACCTTCTTCGCTGCCTGTTTCCAACCGACTGTGTCCCTTCCCACCCAACTGCTAACGAGGTGGCGGAGGGAAGACGCTGGTGAAAGACAGTGCTGTGGCCAGCGGTTATTTACGGGCGTTTTTTTCTCGGCGCCACCGAAGACAGCATGCGCACTGTCGATTTATGGCCCGGCCGTCTCCGCGATCCCGACCAGCGGAAGCGACCAAACAGTGGACACAGGGCGCACAACTCTCTTCCCCGTGCGCTCTGCCTGCTCCACTCTGGTAATCTTACACCGCGGCCAAGCTCCGAGTCCGTCGAAGGGGACAGCGAAGCCGCCTCCGAAGAACAGCCACTTGCGCGGCTCACAAAGCCGACCGTCTCCAGATGCCCTTCGACCCCGGGCAGTCTTCTCCGCCCTCTCTCGCGGCCTCCTCCCGTAGCCTCTGAACGGGATGCCCGAAAAACGCACTCTAAAGTAATATATATATAACATGGTTGGCGCCGGTCTGTGACAGAAGCCCATGAGCCTCCGCCCTTTCGTGAGCTCTCTGGACTGCCCGGAGCTGGGTCTGGTGGACGTCGCTTCGCAGGGCGTCCACCCAGTCTTCTTCTTTACTGAACACCGAGCCGCTTAACGCGGAGCATTGCCAGAGCATGTGCGCTAGCAAGCAGTACGATTCGCCCCAATCCGGACATTGCGGCTCTACCTCTGCTGAATAAAGGCTCAGTCTGCCTCTCGAGGGCCACAACCCTGTCTGAAGCATTCTGAATATCGGTGACTGTGGTCTAGTGACCTTAGCGTGGGGGAGCGGGAAGGTCCTCCTCGACAGCTGATAGTGCGTTGTTATTTCGTTGAAGGTGAGCAGCGGGTCTCGGTGCTCACCTCCGTCCCCGTCGCTTCGTTCGCCACGATTGCTGCGGTGTGTGAGTCCTCGCGCGCGGCCGTGCCCCAGCTCGCTGGCGTTGGGAAAGTCGGGGTGCACGTCCGCACCCATGGGGGCCGGAAACCATTTGACGATGTGATGACCCGCGGCTCCCTCGTTGCCGAGGACGGTCGCCGCATCCCGCGATATCGAGCCCGAGGCGAATGCTCTGGCCGCCTATCGCGAATCTGTGTACACGTAAGGACGTTCAGGGTCCCTCATTGTCATGGCTATTGCCACCTGCTCGGCCACTTTGGACGTTACCCTCTTGACCGATGCCGCGTTAATGATCGTCCCATCCCAGCGTATCGAGACGGCCGTGTACCGGTCGCTGCGCCCGTACTGGGCCGCGTCTACAAATGCCGCCAGTCCCGGGCAGTTAGCGGCCGATTCCAGCAGTGCTCGGGCCCTCGCCTTTCGGCGCCCCTCGTTGAATTGCGGGGGGACGTTTCTCGGAAGCGGTTCTGCTTTGAAAGTGCCCCTGACCGCCGCGCTGAGCGCGACCTTGCGTGCGTTGCACTCTGTCTTTGCATTTATGCCTGCTTCTAGGATGCGTCTGCTCGCCCTGGTGGTCGACAGCCGCACGACCTGTGCCTTGGTCTGTGCTTAGATGATTTCTGCTAGTGCACTGTGGACCCCTAACAGATCGAGCCGCTCCGTGCTTGTAGCAATCGGAAGACTTAGCACTTTTTTGATGCTCTTGCGCATCAGGGTTTCTATATTGGCCCCGTTCCTCTTGGTCCATTTTAGCACCGAGGCTACGTAATTTACGTGACTCATGAGGAAGGCAGGGTAAAGTCTGATGAGATTGCTTTCGTTGAGCCCTCACCTGCGGTTGGTCACCCTGACGATAAGCTGGAGCATTTTTTCCATTTTGGGCGTGAGTTTGATGACCGTTTTGCGTGTTACCTCCTTAAGCCTCAATTAGCAGCCCCAGGAATCTTATAGCGTCCACTCTGGGGACACGGTGGGGTGAGTTTGACAATCTTCGCAGGGTCTGATGGCTTGGCGTAGAAACTGAGATGTGAATGTGTTGGTCTACAGCCAATTCAATGCAACTGCCAAGCATCTAAGCGTTACTTGGTATAGAACATTTGCGCCATCGTTCTCACGCATTTCAAGTCTACTATGCTGTGACAGCGTTAGTGTCCTATGTGACGCCGATGAGCCAACACAGTCATTGGTAAACCAAATTGTACATAACGTCTGTGCTTCGGTATTTCCTATATTACCTTACAAGAAGCAATATCTAAAAGGGACAACATAAAAAGAATACGATGGCGTTTTGTGAGAACACAATTTCCGCGAGACGAGTTAGTACGTCGTATATAGGAAGGGCAAAAAATACGAAAACGAGAAAAACTGTTCTTACCCTCTTAAGGCACGGGGAGATTCAATCCCGCTTACCTAGAGTGGTCGATCGGCCAATTTGGTCGATGTTGAGCGCTAAGAAAGAAATCTGAGGACACCTGAATACTTCTTATGAGTTGTGAATGCGAAAGCATTAATGCCAAATTGAGCACATCGGAGGCGTCCTTCCAGTTAGATTTGTGCGTTTTGATTTGACCTTACTGAGGTGCACCTGGAACTTAGGCGACAGTTTGTGCGAACTAGGAACGTGCGGATAATACAGGTTTCCGAGAGCAAGAACGAGGGTGACGTGGAATCGCAGGGATACCCCTCCCCTCACGCAAGGCCCGGCGTGCTATCCAGGCAGCAGCTGTTGCCCTTTCACCCGCTCAACTTCCTTGAGGCGCAGCTGGTGACGTGGCATCACATTCGATGACAGCGCGAGTTTAGATGCGCTTCCGTTGCAGCAAATGACAGGCGCCGGCTTTTTCGCTCAATGGGTAATTTGACGCTTTCGCATCGAAAACGGAAGAAATAAACACTGGCTAACATTGCAATAAGATCACGCTTAATCATGGCGCATGTTCTGTCCATGCGCTATTGAACAAACATCTACTGTGTGTTCCAGTTAACGTTAGCAAAGCCGTTCAACGAAAAAAAAATTACACGCAGAATTTGCTGTGGAAATTATGGTGTCTAACTTATTAGTAAGCATTTGCTACTAATCACCTGCTGTTTCATCGTTGTATGCTGCTGTGTTTGGTATAATTGCGAGAAACCCCGCGAAAGGCTCGTGAAACGGAGAGCGGAGACCAGCATGAGAACGACGTAGAAGAGGCGAGCAGTAACAATATTCACTCGTGTTGTATGATCTTGCCTTTGGATGATGTCGTTGCTTCGTGGAAGATGAGCACTGGCCGATGCGTACTGTATAGTACGTGACGTAAATAAACAGTGTCACGTTTCGTAGAGCTCGTACGTTGACGTGGTCGATGACGCTGCCTGCTCTCGATGCGAACCATTATCAACCGTGATCAAGCGTACTCCGGCAGTGGCGGTGTGTGGCGCGGCCGCGCGAGCCCTATCTCGAATTTCATCTGCGATGGGAACAGAGTGCGCCGACTGCTGATAGCTTCGTGTGCGCTGTGTTCTCGCCGCTTAGTTCGCGTTGAAGTGAGAGGCAGCACGAAGGTCAATTCGCTCGCTCCTTTGGGCCCTCTCTTGAAAGCGATCGTCTTATGTGGTGGACGGACGGACACACAAACGAGCGTTCTCATTGGTAGCATAAAGATGCTTGCGCATTTAAAAACGGTTTACAAACATGGTGCAAGATACAACTATAAGACACCTTAGATTGTTAAATAGTACTTTGCATCGTGTCTTCCAAATCCTGCTTTTTAAGGCGACCACATTACTTGGCTCATTGTGCGAGCCCGCTGGCATCAGAAAGTCGTGGCAGAAAAGCGGCACAAAATTACGTCATCTTCATCTAACTAAAATTTGTAAAAATCCCACGACACCTAAGCACGTCCAATGCCCAATCGGACTCCGCTGAGTGGTTTTTCGAGCTTTACACTACTAGAAATATTTGAGTTTTGCTGTGGTTATGGAGGTTTGCGATTAAACTGGTTCGAATGAGTTTTGTTGTACAGTTTCTGCGTTAGCATGGTGGCTGTAGACCGGAATTCATAAGGATGATATTGCTGAGATATCATGGACGCCGCATGTCACCGATTTCCTGCGCGGCAAGATAACCGAGGAAGCACCAGTGGCAACGAAGGCCTCGACGCGAAGCCGCGGGGCGTCGCGTCGCCATATCTGCTCATTCAAAGTGCGTTGGTGAAATGGATTCGCTTCGATGCCTTCTCCCCTCGCGCAACGCCTGGCGCGCTAGCAAGGCAGCAGGTATTTGGTTTAGTCCGATCTGCTCCGCGGAGGCCCAAGCGAGCAAGTGCAAGCCAGCGTCACGTGGAGGAGCAGCCAATGAGAATTTAGGTGTGGTTTCGCTGATACAGACGCCACCGGCTTTTTCGCTCAATAGTCCATTTCACGCTCTCGCATCAGAAAGTGAACGCGCTGAGAATTCGATCCTCAGCGCGCTCGATCCTCAGTGATCCTCAGCGTTTGATCCTCAGCGCAATACTCGTTTCGAGGATTGCGGACTGCGTTCGCTGCTACCGTTGTGCTTCGAGTGCCACTTGCTTTTTCTGGGCACAAGTTTGCCCAATGAGGAGTTAGTTTCGTCACTCATAGTTCTTGCTACTATATGTTCACTGTCACTACAATGTGACAATATAACTCTTTCTAGTCACAAAGGGCCTTCTTCAGTACTTAAATGCAAGGCACTTCTTTGCCTTGTCCGAGCCAAGGTAAACGCGAGGCCTTCCAAGGTCACAAAGTTTGTCGCCGATGTGCGCGCGCCCCCACGTGCCGGTTCGCTTGCCGTTACAGACTTGCCAACCTAAGCTATAGGCGGTGCTACGATGGCGATCGCTTATTTGCATCCGTTTTGAAACGGTGCTGTGACAAACAGTCACCTAGCGTGCTACGGACGCTGTTGATCAGCGTCGCTCGTGGAGTCAAGTGACAACGTCGCCAGGTAGCGCGGTCACGTATAAGCGTGTTGCGTAAGGGGAGTATGGCCTGCGACATTGAGCATCCCGTTCATTCCTTCGCGAAAGCGTGGCGATCGGCGCCACAACAGCCCCGAAAACACGATAGTGTGTTGTCCGCTTCCTTCGTGTAGAGTAGCATTAACATTGCTTCACACACACAAAAAAATAACTCGAAAGCTAAACACGGATTCCCTTATTTTTATATTAATTTTTATGTTTCAGCAATTCTGCTGGTCTTGCCAAACAATTTTCTGCCCCTCTTGGGTTCGTCATTCACAATTATTCAGTGAAAAGCCACTCACACCATTGCTTCTCGTAAAAGGCGAGGTGCTGGCTGCACGCTCATCAGGCCTTGGAGAGACATGCTCGCACATATCTGATATGCCGTTTTACATTGAGGCTGTAGTGAAGAAGTGAGATAACCAGGTATCGAGAAGAACCCAGCCTGGGTAACATTGCTGTCGTCGGGATTCGTTCTTGTGTGATTGCTGCAGCCAAACACATCACAGTTCAACAGGACACCGAAACTCAGTTGACGCACGGCCACGGTGCGTCTAGTCTGTCCGCATACGGAAACACTGTAGGTAGGCCTGTTCAATAAACAAATACCAACAGCACTGCGCACGAAACACCGTAGCGTCTGTGCTATATATCAGCGACTCGTTAAGTCCACAACGCGAACGGCGGGTCTAACGATGAGGATCAGATGTTAGCGCGAGAATGACCGCTGGTATTTTTCCGACGCCGCACAATTGGTGCGACGCGACCGACGTGCCATCTAGCGCCGCCACCGCGAAGCCTGAGCATCGCCTTCGAGATGCATGGCTCACCGGTGCGTGCGAACGCTGAGAAGCGCGTCCTGTGGCAACCGGGCTCCTCTTTCGTGCTTTTTTCTGGACACGCAGCGCCATCTAGTGACGCTGCCGAAAAGTCTGCGCTTCGCCTTCGAGACGAGAAGCGTGGTTCTCCAGTGCTTGCATAACGCTGAGAATTGTTCTCTCGTTTGGCGCACGCTCAGTTGCATATGCTCACCCAAAAGGATGAAAAATCGGGCGATGTACCTAGCTTCATGGTTGTAACAGTGCGACTGGACACGAACACAGTAAAAGGGAGGGAACACCAGACGGCGCTGGCTCTCAACTGAAGTTTATTCCAAGAAAACATCATATATATGAAGCACACCAATCACATGATCATTGACCCAGCCCCCATAAAAAATCAAAGGATAACTATCCAAAACAATGTTAACATTAGAAATACGCAACTGACGAAGATGCCAGCGCTTCAAAAAAAAAAAGATACATGAAAGAACCATTAGAGTAACAAACAATATCGTTAGGGACAAGGCAGATCGGTAGCCTCACCCGATATCTAATCCAGCAAGTTAGTTTTCTTGCAGCGAAATTGATCGGATGGCTAACACAATCGGATCTATTCTTTTCTATACGGTAAGCCTCCATTATTTCACGCTACAGCTTATCGCGTTCTCTCATCAGCACAGACGTGCTATGAAGGAACACTGATAGCACTTCTGCGCTGCACAGACACCGCGATAAGCTGTCGCTTGAAAGTTTCGTTGAAGAGCGGCACGTATACGTGCACGTTGTTGTTGTGTCGGCAGCGGCAGGCAAGCGGGGGGCCCCGACGGGCGAACGCGCGGCTCGCGCCGGCGCAGTAAAGGAGACACGGAGCTAGCTGCTCCCGATGAAAACCGGAACGAAGACCCGACCGACCCGCGGCCGTTTATTACTTATAAAGGCTTTACACGCTAGATGACACCTCCCGATTGGTCCAAGCTTGTCACATGACAGAAGGGGGGTGCGCCATCTAGCTAAACAACTACAAAACATACATGTACGATGACACAGAGATCTGACAGGGGGCGACACTATACTACAGTTGTCACATACTCAGTGACCCGAGTTGGTCTGATGGTTGGTTTAGAACCCTGTTCCCTCAGCACAGCAGCCCGATTCGCTACTCATTCGACCATGGACAACCCGCGACCCACGTAGGCGGGAAAATTGTTAGATACAAACGGACATAGGCACAAGCATAGCCCCGGAAAGTGCGAGAATTACCCTAAAAATGCTAACGCGTTAAAAAAGCATGAAGAAACTAGAGTGTAAAAGCAGCCTGACAAGCACCGAGAGACAATTGTATCATCGTGTCGCGTGACACGACTATGACGTCCCTGAGGAGTCAAAACCCATGATGAATGTATAACCCTCTCACTCAGGCACTTTGGAACGCTGTCGAGTTTTATCGGGATAGAGTGTTTCTGCACGGACATTTTCAACCACGATTTTGCACGAAGAGCATCCAGTAGATCGCGACCTTCCATATTAGTTAAGAACATCGCTACTGACACAGGACAAAGATCCAGAATGGGGACACACATTGGAACGCAATGTGGAAAGCCACTAACTTGACGAATCTGCCGTTCTACAGGTCACGATCATAGGCTGTCGTCTGCACGGTAGCTGAGTGATCTCAACAAGCTCGATCCTTATTGTAAGACCGTGCAACAGCTACCATTCTTGATCACGATAGAGAAAGTTGGTCCGTATCGGAATGGATCGCGATCAAAAGGTACTTATGTTGCACCGGTATTAAATAACGACCCAGAGCCAAAGCGATTCAAACCGCCACCGCCCACCTCTCGCAACCCAACTCGCGGAATCAAGCTGCCACAGAGTACGGTCTGCATTATTTTGACCAATGGGCCACTTGTGCTAAAGCACTCAATGCCTGCAACTTGCTACAACAGAAATGTTTCCGATCAAGCGTGCGCTGTCATACAAACACGAGAATGCACAACGTGCATCGCACGCGCAAATCAGCTGGCACTCAATGCGTCGCTCAAGACCCGTTGAAGTAGAGGTGCAGCAATATTCTCATCGTCACAAGAAAACTGCCATATGCCTGAGCTACGAGACGAGCAACATGCTGCCGCGCTTAATAGCAAGCATTAAGCAAAACGGCAAACTTTCGCATTCCGACTTACTTGATTCTGCGGATGGCAATTATCCATGCCTGCCTGCGTTCCTTTTACACCATTTATCCGAGAAACTGTTGAGCTTGGCAAGCGGCTGCAGTACCCGGGTGTTTTCGTCACTTTTGTGACAGTTTACCATGCAACAGTGCCGTGCTCCTTCGCTAGCCGACCGCCAAACCATCGCGAATCAACGATGAAGCAAGGAGAAATTTTGCAAAGATTGTGGGTATCGCGAGCGCCCCACGGAGCTGGCAACCTCATACATGCTGAATCTGCTGTCCACTAGGGGAACGTGTGGCGCTGGCGTCTGTCCGCAAAGGAGGTGGGCAACGCAATTGGTATCGTCTAGAGTGTGGGTGGATAAATCCTGTGGTTGAGTCGCTGGATCTCGAGTCGGTAGCAGTAATTGGATGGCAGGGGCACGAAGGTAAAGGGTGGGGATTGATCAGACGGTTGGTCTTGCCCCACTCGGTTGATTAGCGCTCAAGCTAGGGCGTTCGCGCTTTCGTTCCCCTCCAGACACGCGTGGCCGGGCGTCTACGTGATTTGATGAGATGCTTGCAGCCTCGGGCCTAGAATCTGAGCCGCCAGCAGCGGTGTTCGTCCGTTGGAAAAGTTACGGCAGGCATGTTGCGAGTCGGTAACGACACGAACTTCCCTGCCTACCCTGTCTTCTTGTTTTATTACCAGCGCCGCGGTTATGGTCTCAGCCGCAGCTGGGGTCTCTGCTCTGATGGAGGCCGCGAGGGTCAAGGAGTTGTCTCTCCGGTTCACGGCACCTACCGCGAAGAGGCCCCCTACAGGGTACGCCGCCACGTGCACGTACGTTACGTACGGGTCACCCTTGATTTGTCAGCGCTGTCTGTCGACGCGAGCCTTGCGTCGTCCTTCACGGAGTTCATGACTGATGTGCTTCAGTATCGGGTTCGCCTTGATCTTGCCTCTGACCTCAGGCGGGAGTGATCGTTGCCCATCGAGGGCACGGAGCTCCGTTGCCGTTCCGGTCTGGTGGAGGATGGCTCTGCCCGCCGCCGTGTTCTGTAGTCTGGCCTTTTGCGAAGCCATAAACACGTCCGACAGCTCAGCGAAGGTGTTGTGGATCCCGAGAGCCGCTAACTTCTCGTTTCAGCTGGTGACAGGGAGACCCAGGGCTGTTTTGTACGCGCCTCTGATGATGACATCGACTTGTTCTTGGTCGCGTTTGTTTAGCGAGGGGTAGTGATACGGCATGCTATACGTTATTCTGCTGATCACCAGAGCCTGGACTAGGCGAAGCGTGTCCTCCCCTTGCATGCCCTTGCGGCTTCTTGTAATTCGTTTGATAATCCGCGAGATCTGGTTGGCGGCAGACCTTAGGGTTTGGATGGTGTGGGAGGCTTTAAGGTTGCTCTGGATCCAAAAACCCAGAATGCTAGTCTTATTGCCTTCCGTGATCTTCTGGCCCTCAACATAGAGGTCGATGGGGCCTGGGGACTTGTAGATTCCTCTTCCGTGCACCCGGATCACCTCGGACTTCTCGGGCGCGCAGCGCATCCCTCTTGCCGCAAATCTCTTCACGGCCGTTGCGGCGTCTTGAAGGAAATTTGGAAATAAAAATAGAAAATGCGGAGATAAAAGGAAGTTGCCGAAGCTCACGTTCTGACTACGAGGAACTGCTACTGAAAACGAACGTTAACGGCTTGTAGTCGGTCAGAATGTAAAAGCTTCATCTTTGCTTATCAGTGCGGAATCCGCAGATAATACCGGCCGCCTCACACACAACTTAGCAGGGAAGAGGCCGCCGATTGGCGCAAAATACAGATTGGGGTATTCCGCCATCTAAGATTCCTAAACGCCATGTATCCCACTCGCTGTAAGGTCAACTCTCCTTGGTGCGGTGGCATTCCCACACACTGATGCATGTAAACTGGGAGTGCACTAAGCGCCCTCATAGACCATAAAGCAATGACAATGCAGCACTCGAGGCACAGCTCACCCGTTCCGACTTGGCGGGACAAAAGTCCTTAATTATCCAGGTTAGAGAGGCGACAGAGGTCAGTGGGGCCCTAGACTGGGGGGGCTCCGACCACCCCTCAGGAAGATCTCTTCCTGTCAACGTTTCTGCACATATATGTACAGCCTTCAAGAAAAAAAAAAGCAGAAATACTTGGCAGCGCAATAGATGGCCCACATTTCCCTCCCGAAGGTGCTGTAGCGAACTTCTGTAGGATTGAGGTGATTTAAGAACCCCAGCGGGCTCCAGTCTGTGCCATCGTGCTGCTGTAGTACTGCACCCATCGCCGTAGTCGACGCGTCGACCATAAGGCGAGTTGGCGCGTCGGGCAACGAATGAAACAGCAATACTGCTGTCGCCAACCGCGTTTTGGCTTCCTGAAATGGGTGTTCGTGCTCCGTGGACCAGTGGAAGGTAGACGTTTGTTTGTGGTCGCGAAGCAGCAGGTCAGTAAGCGGTTGAACAACTTGCGCACAGGATGGTATGAAGCGCCTGTGAAAATTTAAGGGCCCCATAAACTCGCGCTACTTTCGGAAGGACGTTGGGAAGGGGAAGTCTTCCATTGCCCGCAACCGTGATTCCAGTGGCTTGATGCCTCGGGGTGAAATGCGATGGCCGAGAAAATCCAGGGCTCCAACTCCTGAAATGCATTTTTCGTGCTTTAGAACGGGGTCATGTGCGCCCAGTTGCGCAAATAGAAGGCGAAAGTGCTCTTTGGGCTCCTAGTCTGTGCGACTTGCAACGAGAATGTCCTCAAGGTAGACGAAAATGAAGGGGAGTCGGCGCGTAACCTCGTCCATGAATCTTTGAAAAGCCTGTGCCCCATTCCTCAAACTGTAAGGCATACGGACAAACTCAAATAGGCTAAATGGAGTAGTGATTGCTGTCTTTGGAGTGTCATTGAGTTCCACAGAAATTTGGTGGTACGCGCTCTAAAATCAGTCTTGCTACATATTTTGGTTCCGGCGAGACGAGCGCCGAAGTCAGGTATGGGGGGAAGGGGATATTTATCCGAAATACTGACGGCATTCGAAGCACGGTAATCACCATAAGGCCGCCAGTCGCCACTGTACTGCTTTGGAACAACATGGAGAGGTGAAGACCATTTGCTGGAGCAAGAGCGAACTACGCCGAGCTGAAGCATGTGTTCGACCTCATGGTGGGCGACTTCCAACTTCCGTCTAATGGGCCTCCGTGGCCAGGTAGCGATAAGTGGTGTTGGGCTGCTGAGCACGAGGTCGCGGGATCGAATCCAGGCCACGGCGGCCGCATTTCGATGGGGGCGAAATGCGATAACACCCGTGTACTTAGATTTAGGTGCACGTTAAAGAACTCCAGGTGGTCCTAATTTCCGGAGTCCCCCACTACGGCGTGCCTCATAATCAGAAAATGGTTTTGGCAAGTAAAACCCCATAATTTAATTTTTAATTTTAAGGTAGCGATAGGTGCGCTGGTGGTGGTGATATCGTGCGTCACCTTGTGTTTCACGCGCAGCGCATCTTTTCGGGGCTTCGTGAGTTGCGAGTACTGAGTAAGTACCTTGTCGTACGTTAAAACCGGCTGAAACGAACGGATGCCAGATGAGATGACGCTGGACTGCAGGACAAGTACACCGAGGGATGAGGCGTTATCCTTTAGGCTCCGATCGCGAACGCTCAAATCTGGGTTGAAATGGCTAAGGAAGCCCGCTCCCAGTATGGCCAAGCTGATGTCGGTGATCACAAACACCCCTTTGTGCAAGCGCCGGAGCCCGATGTCTATCGTTATTGACCGGAGCCCATACGACGCGATGGCAGTGTTGTTCACTGTGTGGAGCGTGGGTTTGGACTTGCGGCGTTGGCGATCTGAAGGAATTGATGGATGGTCGCTACAGGCTCGTGTCGTGATACCTTTGTAGTCATTCCATCGCCGTCATTCCAGCTTTGTCATCCGACATGCTTCATGCCGTCGTCATCGCGCCATCGTCGTCACACAGGTGTCGTCATATGTTCATCGTCACGCCATTGTTATTGTACACTTGTCGCCATTTTATTGTCATCATGCCGTTGTCATGCGATCGTGGGTATTACAACGTCGTCATACCGTCGTCATACATTCGCTGCCATACAGTCGTCAGGATGCCGTCGTTGTTGTTCCATTGTCAACATTGTAACTTCGACATCCGGCTCTCGTGAGGCCGTCATCGTCACAATGTCGTTTTGCCGTTCTCAGCACGTCAGTATCGTCATGCCGTCGTCGTCATACGACCTTTGTCGATCCATTGATGTCATTCCTTGCTCGTCATTTTATCGTAATCATGATGTCGTCATTCATTCGTGATTATGCCGCCGTTGTCATGCCATCGTCGTTATTTTATTGTCGCCACGGAGACGCTACTATGCGTTAGTTGTCACACCGTCTTAGTCGTCTCTTTGTGCTCCTTTCTCTGGCCCTTGTCCTTGCGCCAAATTTTTCGTAACCATCAATGTAACATTCTAACTAGTCCAACTGGCAGTGTTGATTCATCGTCATTTCATCGTCCTCACGTAGTCGCGGTCCCGTTGTCACTATATTATCGTCATATTTTCAATAAGATCTCACTGTCGCCATGCCTTCGTTGTTATACGTCTTTGTCGTTCGATAAATATCATTCCTTCTTCGTCATTGCATTGTCAGTGCGTGGGCTGTCGTCGTCATTCCTCCATGCTCGTACGTTACCTGAGCATGAAGTTCAGCCGTAATTTTTTTCATCTTTTTGATTAGACTACCGTTCACAGGGTGATGGGTTAATTATTTGTTTAATACAAAATGTGTCATGTAAAGCAAGCATTTATTGACAAATCATGTGTTCGGACTGAAATTCTGGCATTTCATTTCGGTCTCCGAGGTAATAGTGACTTTTCAATCATAAATTTCGCCACCGGTGTGAAAAGTATATAGCGTCACCTTGAATTGTTCCCACGCTGACGATCTTGCGTGTTTGCGCGCAGACAAACGTATTGATAAATATTTTCTCATCATAGAGGAGTTCGGGCCTGTGTGCGCAAGTGAATAGCTCAACTTGTGGCATGCTGTTTAAAGTGTGGCGATTGCGCCATCACTATAGGCTGGCGTTGTATGATCATGTGTGTCACCTAAATATATCGAGGGAAGACAAGGGGAAGGTGGGAGATGGAAATTCAAAACGATTACCAAAACGAAAACAAGGTGAAAGCAGGAGCCAACGTTCCGACAAGTCGACTTGTCCACTTGTCGAAACGCTGGGTCCTGCTTTTACCTTTTTCTCGTTTTGCTCATCGACCTAACTATATGGGTGTTTAAATGCGTGCTTTTACAAATTATGTCAGAGTCAAAGAGTTTATTCAGACAACGTATGGTGCAGTTGCCTAGGGTGCAGACCAAAAGGCAAGTGGATGCCTGACAAGGAGTCTGCGCCTTTCTTTCTCCCATTCGAGAGCAGAAGACATTCAGCGCATAAAATAAACGCTAAACGTTATGGAAAGACAGAGTGGTTGGTTAACATTGAAACTGGAGTTATTTCATATTGAACAGTTATGTACAATTGGGAAAATATTGTAAGAAACAACAGAAAAGAACAAAAAGAGTGGTCATGCCAGCAGTGACAACAGATATATAGTGATGCTATTTTTGAAAGCTTTGAATGATTTACTTTCCTGGATGGTTACAGCAGGATGGCGATCGTTTAAAAAACTGGAAATTCTGTAGCTAAGTTTCTGGGTGCCGTAGTTCGTACGTATTTTTTCCTTATTATAACGAAGTACTGCTGGAGAGAGCGCATTCCAGCCTTTGAGCACTACGTGCAAACCCTTGTCCCGCGATCTTTTAATATTTGGCAGAGCAGAAGCCATGCACCATGTTTTTATCGGAAATCAAAATTTTCTGTCTTTGAGGTTCTTCATTGTGCAGGGCTTGCACATTCTGACGGTAGCGGTTATAGTATCTTTCCCGGTTGGGTTTCCGCTTTTCCGCTTTGTGCGGCGTTATTTGTGTGCCCGTATCGTTTGCGTCTTGTTTGCCTTGTTTGGTTTCTGTTTTTCCGTGGGTACGCGCTCTTCCGCACGGAAACCAATCTCAAAAGCCGATGAACAGCAACCCGACGTTTGGCGGGAGCTGGAGCCGGCGAAGCCGGTGGGTGACAAGACGCGGTGACCTCGTGGCCTATGAACCAGATCGCCGCGTTGTGCCAGGCGTTAATGGCTCGGTTTAGGACATGGCCGCCGCTGCGCCCACGGGTTACGAACGCGTGCATTCCGTGGCAATGGTGAAGCTGACATTGGACGTTACAACGTTTAGCGACCGCGACGCCAGGAAATCTGTCACTGATTTTCTGGATGATTTGACTTTCACAGGACGGTTTCGGGTGTCTCGGACTTTGACTTGCTCGAACGATTCCTGCCCGTTATTCTTCGAGGTACTGCGGCACAGTGGCTGCGCATGCAGCCTTCGTTCCTGTCCTAGGACGAATTCGTCATGGCGTTCTGAGCGGTGGCCCTGCCAGTAGACTACGACTACCACATCCGAAGCGAGCTGGACGCCCGAATGCAACACTCAGATGAGGGTCTGCGACAATATGTTCGGGCCACCGAGCTAACTACAGTCTAACATGCTTTGCGAAGGTGGCCCCTTCGCTTCAGGCCATCTTTCCTTGGCCATTAATTTTGCTCTATTGATTAACTTGCCGGCTTCACCCAGCAAATCACGGAGACGCTCGTTTGAGAGCAATACTACGCTCCGCCACCACCTGCCAACGTTGCCCTCGTGCCAGCCTGTGCACGGAGGGAGACGAACACTAGGACAGAACCGTCCTTCTGGCCCTAGCTACAAATTTCCGTAGTGGGACTGGATGGAGAAATCGGTTGGGAGCTTCAGCCATGGCCACTCATAGGGAACTCGTCGGAGCTGGTTCCCGAGGTGTTCCTGGGTCTTCTCCTCAGGCAGAGTTACCCCTCCGAGCAGCCTCCAGTCTACACACGCCCGAGGAAGTCCGCATACTCTGCCCATTATGTCAGGTTTCGTAACTATCTCGACGGGCTCCTCAAGCGGGACCTCACCACTGGGCCAGGCTCACCGCTGCTACACTTTGCAATCCTGGACTTCAGCCGCAGGTTCCAGTCACCGTGAATGCCGCTGCTGCTCTCCTCCGGGCCTTGTGACCACACTTTAGCTGAGAGGAGGCCTTTGATGCTCGCCAGGAGCATCCGCCAGGTGCGGAGGCATTTGCTCCAACTGAGCCACAAGTGCCCATGGAGGATCTTCTCGACCTCGGCATGGATCCGTGATCCTCAAGGGAGGAGGGCATTGCGGGGATGCCGGCCGCGTGTCTGCGCCACTGTGCCGCCAGCCTGAAGCCGGAGCGCGAGGAACGGCGAACAAGAAGCACCCCAGTTGGCCTAGGACTTCGGGCAGTAAATGTCTCTCAAATGGCTCTTGCACCCTTGTCGTCTCTGACACCCTCAGCTAGCCACTGGCTCTGAAGCCACAGATCTTAGCCCACAACATTCAACGCTCTCACCGATTTCTTTCGACAGTTATAAATGTCGAAAAACGACCACTTATATATGATCTTCTAGTTTCGAGCTTATGAAACGCAATAATACTTTCTGAACAGCCAGTGCTGGACAGTTTAGTTTTCAGCTTTCGCGCTAACTTCCGCGTTTGGCAGCTAGAGGGAGGTCTCAGAGATTATCGAAGTAGAGCCCCTCTATTCTGTATCGAAGTGGAGGTCTCTTGTCTGCGTGTGCAGTGGACGAAGGCAACGTTGTGCGCATCGCGAGAAAGCTGTTTCTGAGAAGACGATATGATGTCAACTATTACTTTTCTCACTTTCTTAATCTTTATATCGAGTTTTGCTGGGCAGTCAGTGGTGCACCGTGCAGTAATTTTGTTCGCTTGTGGTGTTGACACCACGCCACCTTGTGGAAGACCGTTCTGTAACAAATTAATGTGAATACAGATAAAGAATTAATGTTTCACTTATGTTAATCACATTCGAATGGTTTCTATACATAACAGCTCTGCCACACATCAAAAGCATGGTAGCCATAGAAGAGTGGTAATGGTCGCATTTGGTATGCTCAGAAAAGCCCATCAAAGCAAGTTTCCCCATTCGAGAAAAAAATGAAAGGGCGGGTAAGATGGAGTTGCACATCGCCCTACACATTTTCGCAGAAATTCATCAACGCTATCGAGAAGGCCCGCACGCATTCTCCTCAAGCTTCACTACGCAGCGCGCTGTGAAATCGCACGTGCGTTAGATTTCCGTATTTCCATTTGACATTTAGTCACTCTGCGTTTCTTTCGTTTTCGGCTCTGGCAGCGTGACGCCGCGCTATTAATGCGCCCAACCGCGCATTTGCCGGGCTGCTTAATTTATGGCTTGCTAATGACGTGCTTGACACCGGAGTGCCTGTAAATAGCTAAGTCCACAATATTTGCGGACGCCTGCAGCACAAAGGCAATGCTAAACACGAGTCAGAGAGAACATGCACAACGCCATATCTTGCGATAATCTGATACTTGCAGCGGAGAATGGCAGAAAACGGGCCACGGAACAAGTTAATTGCGACTGCCACCTCGCAGATCATGTGTGTCCTTCGTTTTCACGGGACGTGCATGTGCCATCTGACTCGCACAATTTCAGTTCCAACGCAAACGGAGCAATCACAGTTTATAAAGAGTTATCCGCTCCAACGAGCAACACTGGTGCCGTGGAGCTTCGATTTGCAGCAAAGCTTTTTTCACATGAGACGTCTTTTCTTGCGAACGCAACGAATCTGTAGGATTACAATGCAATGCAAGGTTGTTTTGGAGGCTTCGGTAGAAAATTCGAGAGGGTATAAGCAATTGTTTATAGGACAGATCGCTGTGAGATGCTCGCTCGGCGAAGGTTTTGGTTTCAAAGCAGCACGCTTCTTGAGAATGCCGTTAGCACGGATATCCAAGGGTGCGAAAACCAGCGGACATGGCTTGATTGGATAGTAGGGGGCACAGTGAAGTTAATTACTAATTAAACGCTTGACGATGACGGCGACTGTTGCCACACAGTGACGATCGGCGATCCGCTCTACATGCAGGCGCTTCGCAACTATGCCCCCGAGAAGATGGCGGACGCGGCCAGTGTTACACTATGCATTTTTAATATCCGCTATTTTCACAAAAATAGCTTACCTTGTGCACTTTGTGGCAACGAAGTCCACAATCCACGATGTGTCGGTTTCGGCGCTGTAGTTGCGCATCCACTATTCTGCTTCTACTGCATTGTTCAAGTTGCAGCGGAGCACCTTCGTTTCCAGCGTGGACAATTCAGTGTCTTCAACACACTCCGGAACGTCGGCGTCGCACATTTTTGCGGTGGCAAGAAACTTGGGTGTTATCCGATGTAACAGCACCGTGTTCGCATCAATCGCGGCACATTGGTGTCGTCTGCTATAATGAAAAGCAAAACGTGTGGAGTGGGTTGCGAGCGCAGGTTGCAAAGGTACGGCTGATGGGACTCCTGCTTTACCCAGGCGGCGCTGCGAAAACAGTGATAAAAAGCGCCTTCTGTCCTGAACTGGGTAGTACCAAGCTCGGTCGTCTGCTTCGGAAAGTATGTTTACAATATGGACCCGCCACTTTCGGTTGTGTTGTACCACGGCTCCCAGCGAATATCGCGCGCCGGAGATTTTTTCAGGGAGCGCACGCTGCGTAAAGGCAAGAAATTATGCAACGCCGAATACGTGTCCGCCGTTCAAGAAATAAGCGGCGAAGCTTTAGCGTGGTGTCAATCGCAATTGAAGAGAGTCGCGTACGAAGTTGAACTTCAGTTACGGTTTGCACGCTGCTAGATTCAGGCGCTCAAACGGGAGCAAATGCTTGCTATAAATGCATTCACAGCAGCGATGAGCAGACATCGTGTGTAAGGAACTGCTCGAGCGTACGACGGTACGCGCCGCGACGGCAGCGGTCGTTTGACATGCCGCGGAACGGCGGGCCTCGTGCAATTTTTGTTAAGTGCATGCCGCTAGACAAGTTGTTATGCCTGCGCTCATGTGTTCTTTAGCAACTGATAAATAACTGATGATGCATATGAAATCGAGGTAACGTACGTGCCAATTGCGCTGCAGTGCGAGCTCGTGGGCTCGTGCGCTCGTGCGCTGCTCGCTTCTGGAGTTCGGCGCTGGTTCCCACGGTTTGCCATCGGGACTGTAGATGTAAAAGATTGAATTTTAGCAGCGCAGTTAATCAAGGAAGCTTCAAGACAGGCGAAGCAGTCAGCATGGCGCGAAGTTTCGCTTACCCAGTGCCATGAACTGCAGTTATCCAGCGTGCCCGACGATCGGCTTCGTGAGGCCTTGAAGGAAAACGGTAGAATCTGATGTTGGGATTCAGGCCTTGTTGTTCATGGCAGCCCACGACGCAGCAGTAACAACGTTGACGCGTTTTCGAGGCTGAGCTAGGTCTCTCCGGATCGGCGTCGCCTCTTCCTTCTGCTTTCAGCATTACGTCCCACGGCACGCGGAGAGTCCGTTTTTGTTAAACTATAGGCTGCGGCCAGCTCGCATCGTGGTCGGCGTGGTTTGCAAGAAGCGACAAGTCTTTTCGCACTCGCAACAGACCAGGAAAAAAGGTGCGAATTGACGCAAAACTCGGGCTAGAAACGTGCGATCGCCACAGCCAGGGCTCAATACTACCCAAGCTTGTACTACACAGATAACGTTTCTCGCCGCCACCAGGCGCCGCTACTATACCTCAAACTCCAGCGCAAGACGCCCATATATACGGCCGCAGACGCCAAACAGGTGACATCGTTCCAGCGCTATTGGCGGCTGGGCTAGAGGAGGAGTTGCTCAGGAAACGAAACTAATCATGACTGATAGGTAGGCGGGAAGCGACCGCGGCTCCTCCGCAGGCTCGTCTCCACACGTTTCCGGATGCCTTCAAGGTCGGCTGTGTGCAGAAGAGTTCTTTGAAGGGCAGGTATGACTGCATCGGCTGGGTGATAGCACGTGGTCGAGGCGCTGTCGCGGTCATTCCCACGCAGAAGCGTCAACATCAGTCACCCGCGCCGCTCGTTGTCGTGTTTACACGTCTCAGACACCGCTCTCTGCGCGACAGCGCCGCAACGAGGAATACCCAGGATTTAAAAAAAAACGCTGCATACTTCTTTCGCGACAGTAATGTGTGTCTCAATACAAATGAAATCAAAATAAAGTGGCAAGTTTGCTGAGTACTAACTTTGCATGATCGAAATTTCTTCAACAGTGCTGTATGAAATTTGGCACACTAAAACATAGGCATGCTTCTGTTCCAAATTATGTATTAGTAAGACATAATTCTTGAGGACAACTTTCTGTGGCAATAAACTAGAACAATAAAGGCAGAAGTATTGCACATGTCTTACTGTGCTATGCAGCCTGGAATTAATTCATAACCCATTTGGTTTCATGAGCAGATAATAAATTGACTTAGCTTCCACTGAAAATAAAAAATAGCCTTGTCTAGCACACAAATTATTTTAATTTATATTAATCTTAGCATCCATGGAGTCAGTCTCGCTTATTTACATGAGGCGTTCGCATGTGCTAAACTTGAAAGGGAACAGTGATTTCCTAGTATTAAGTTGCACGTCCTGCTTTTCTCTAGTTTTGTACTGCTATTTTAATAATATGCCAGTGTAATGTTGTATGAATCTCTCCAACAATAATGCTTTGTGGGTGATGTAGATATCTATAATAAAAAAATGGTATATACATCTCGTCTGTGATAAGATGCACCCACTTTAACTCAATTCGTGTGATCGTGAAATACCATACTCTCCTATTTCAGTGTGTTGCAGTTCCGTAAACAAATTTTTATGAGCTGTAAATGGTAGCGGGAAAAAATGTGAATCCCAAGCATTGCAAGAATCAGCATATGCTGCTAAGACATAACTGCACATCTTGGTAATGACTGAGCAGTGGATTTCGGCGATGAATGCATTTCATATCTTCAGACACAATGGCGGACCTTGCAGAAACAAAACACATCACCTTCACCGACCATCAACCTGAAAGCTTCACTGAACAAAGTAATTTGAGTTGGTTTTAGACCTCGTTCACGCGATCATTTTTCGTCCACTGCCAAGTGACTCAAGCCAGGTGATGCAGAACCCACTCAGCTCCACTGCCAGCTTGCACTGCCCTTTCGTGTGTTTTTGGAATGGGTCAAGATACCACCACGTATACTAGCACTTTTAGTGCTTCTATTTTCCGGCTGCCACAAGGTGACGCCTACCCAGACAATTGTTCTTGTCAGGGTTGAAAGTGAGGCAGTGCATGGTGACAAGGATTGGGCCTATTTTGGAGTCAGAAGCGCAGAGCGAAATTAGTTTTGAAGACTCGGGAACATAGATCAAAATGAGTTGGCGGCAAATGTGCATAAGCACCTGTACCTGAAAAGCGTGGAAACAGAATAGAGGAAGAGGTTAAGAAAGCAACCAAGTACACGGTGATTGAAAGTGTAAATAGACAAGCAGAACTCCTCAGAAAGAAAGTGAGAGAAACAGAGACAACGAATTATGTCCAAAGAAGGGAAACAAAAAAGAAAAAAAGACCATGGAGATTTACAAAAATGGGAGGAAAGAAATTGGAAGGGAAAATCAGAGCGATAACACAAAGGGCAGTGCCTTGCTATTTGAGGCTCGAGCTGATTGCCCAAGTACAAATACAGGGTCCTGAATACATGGCTGCGTGTGTTCAAAAAAAGATTTTGCTCTCATCGCTGCGCTGTTCTTGTTCAACTTTTGCAGAAGGATTGCATTTTGGAGTCGACTTTGTTTAGTATAATATTTGACACAGTTAATTGCCTGGTTTTCAAGAAAAAAGTGCAAATTTGTCTGCACTTATGGGCATACGAACTGCTGCCAGGACGACGCAAGCGTTAAAGCCTCTTGATAATTTGAAAGTAGCGACACTCTCCTCCTCACGGCGCTTTCCTCCTCGATTCTCCTCGCCCACCGGCTGCGCACGGCGCGCTATTCCTCCTGGGCTCCCGCGGACGGGCCGCAGGATTCTATGGAGGTGTGTCACTTTGGGCCAGTTGCGCGCCCCAGTGGGGTTGAAAATTTCGAGAAATCCTAATAACAGCATCGATAATGCTGGAGGCAACGTTTATGACGAGGTTGGTTTTTTTCTTAAAGCCGTATGAACGGGGTATACTGATTTAAAGGGAGCTTTGAGGTGAGTTCTATACTCCAGAAAATTTTTCTGCCACATGATCAGATGCTTTACTTCGTGCGTCTGATCTAGTATTGCTTGTGACACATCCCTTTGTGTGTGGCTTATTAAGCGAAAGCCTTATGCCCCAACCACTGGCACGCGCTGGAAAGCTTCGGCGCGCGCCGAAGGGTCAAATGCGTCAAAGCGTCGGTCGGGAACTCGCTGAAGCGGAACGTCGCGCAGCGATTATGTCTACTGCCGATGCTAGAAGTTTGCCGGCGCGCGGCGAAGCTGCGCCGGCGTGCACCAATGAGAGGCTGCGACGCCTCGCAGGCGTCAACCAATCGAAGGCTGCGGAGCCTCTGGCTGCTAGGCCTGTAATGGCCGACCGTACGAAGGCGCCCGGCACCAACGATCGTCTGAGTTTTTTGGCCGCACGACGCGCGCGACAGTGTTCCTGAAAGACAGTGTTGTAATAGTAAGCCGACAACGACACGACCGACCGACCGACTACCGTGGGTTGTGGCAGTGCGACGTGGATCCGAAGCGACTTCGAACGACGCCGACTAATCCAACCTGCCCACTGAGTTCCGCCGGGCTCGGTACGATCGTCTGCTAAAACAGCCAACCGAATCACGATTGCCGCAACGTCTGTGCTTGTTGTATGTGCATTTTGTTGTGCTCAAAACGAATGGAAACACGTTTACGAGCTCCGAAGTCTGGATAATCAACACTCGCCTATCGCCGATGTTGTTTACGTTACGCGTAGGCCTAGCGCGTCCATCGAGTTCGTAACTGGCAAGTGAACGAACTCACCGGAGAAATCTGTTGAAGGAAATGAATTTTCAGGTCCGTTTGGTGCTGCAGTGATTTAAAATATGGCACTCTTGACTTCGTGTGACCTGTGATGTGGTGAATGAACCGTGTGGAAGTTGGGTTGGTCAACCGCGGCGTGTTTCGTGTGGTGTCGGTTGACTCAAGTTTAACGGGCACGCTGCTGTTTCCAGTGTTAAAGATAACTTCCGAAAGCGAAATACACTAGTAGCCGAACTATTGGAAGTACTTACATAATCAGCCGTGCCGCCTGTTTCAGCTGACACTGCGCTCTTCTATTCGGCATGTGAATCCAGTTCAGTACAAGTTCACTGTACTCAGTCACTCACTTCTTTCTAGTGCGTCCGTCTTTTGGGCTAGTTGGGCATAAATTGCTCGTGAAGCAATCAAGAACACTGACGCGCTGAAGCATATGTGGCAACGCAGTCATATTTGAGTCAGTGTGTCGTTATAGTTGAGCACTGCAAAAAGAAATTATCTGTTTGCAACGTGTGCCCTGTGTGCAGTGCATAGCAGGACCTGCATCATGCAAGACCTATGCATGTAGCAGCGTATACCACGATTGCTTCGATGCCCGCTTCAGAAGCAGCAAGTACTGAGTCAATGAAACTGTAATTGAATTTTTATCTCACTTTTTGCTTATGGAAAGTGTAGATGGTGTGAGTGCATTGTGGGGAAGGTGAAAAGGTGTCATCAGTGTTTTGTGCAGTCAGTATGCTTAAACTGCTGGAATCCCTTCAGCCTCTACTAAAATGTTTCTTGCTGCGATACTATAAATTGTAGTCAGGACAAAGATGTACTCAAAACCAAGTTACTAATGCATCTGCCCAGAATGTGTTTGATTAACAAGTTAGCGCTTCCACAACAACAATATGCCGATGAACAGCATATGTGCTTACAATAAATACATTCCGTAAAGGCGAATGACTGGGCTTACAATATAAAACTTTGTAGTAGCACCGTAAAAAGTGCTGCCATGCGTATCAGCCACAACGAAACTACTGCACGTCCAATCTTCTTCCTTGGAGGCACTTCTATAAAGACTGTTCGGGCCCTTCTCATTCTGAGTGTAGCATTTAGCTGTTCTCTCAACTTTTCCACATATGTCACCAGCACTGTATGTAAGCACCGGCCCTTTCTTGGGTTTGTGTCCTGTGTCTCCCTTCCCTGATGACCTAAGGTTTTCCGAGCACTCTACACTTCTATCATTCTGTCACGACTTGAGTACTGCTCATCAGTATAGTTCCCGTACCAAACTCGCGACGCTAACAAACTTAAGCTTGTTCTGCGCCGGACAATACGCACCCTTTACTCCTGGTTGTCACAAGCTCATGCCAGCCTTCGAGGATTGCCTCAAACCCCTCAAGTAGCACACCCTGCAATACCAACGCAACATTGCACTAGTCTATACTGCAGGGTGTTTGACGTCTCTCTAAACAGCACTAATCTTTTTTCACTTCGTCTGAACAAGTGGTCAGCACAGCCTGAGCCCTCACCATGCCTGTATGGCCCGACACCACAACTCCATTATTATATCTGGAATGCAGAGCTTTCTCTCCACCCCCCTGGCGATTTGGATTCTCCTTCCTTGGAACCAGACTGAATTGGAACTCCTGTGTGTTGTGCACCTGTCGAATGTGTGCGTGTGTGCCGTGCTGTGTTATTGAGCAAGTGTGTGTGCACGTGGAGGGGAAGGAAGTGTCTTCTGCATCCTGCAAATTCCTGCTTTAGATGGCTGGTTATCAGATTCTCTAACATACAGGCATCAGCCTTCTTTTTAGTCTAGTGTGCAAAGTTACCACTAAGATTATTACTATTATTATTATTATTAGAATCATTACTTTGACCACATTGATTGTGTCGAAGCCAGCGTGACACATAATTCAAAATATTTCTGGAGCTTTGTGGGCTCTCTCTTCTAAAAGGAGTGCCAAAGATGTACGGCTTCTTCATGAAAATAGTGGTGTTGTCTCGAACACTGCTGATGCCTTTGCAGAACATTTCTGTTTGCTATGTGGTGTGAAATATGCTTCAAGTAACCTTCCTTCTCAGTCTGGCGCAGTGTATGCTAACAGTCAATGAAAACCTCGTTTCCAAGTATATGAAGTTCCTTAAACTTTCCCTTTCTTGTGGTGTTGATGGTATTTCTTCCACAGAGCTTAACCCTTTGAGACGCTGTCTACACAATTGGGCACAGCAGGAGCGTGCATCAATAGAAAAAGCACTGATGAAAGTAATGGTATTTAAAATGTGTTTCATACATCTTGAAACACTTATTGGAACTGTGCTGCAATTTTGAATAATGTGCAGAATGTTTTAACAAAATGAGTGGGAAGGTAGACGGCTGGGTGTTGTTACTCTGTGTCAGTATGTTGTATGTAGCGGGTTCACTTTCATTGTTTTTTACAATGTCGTGCACCAGGCATAATTGTCAAGTGGCTGGATAAGTGCTTTTCAAGCTTTTCAAAACACGAAATAGTACATGTTTTCATATTTTGTGTTCCTGTAGTGAGTTTTCGCATGGAGTCGAAATTTTGTAAACTTGACAAAACTCGCTAAGCTATTGAAAATTCTTAATATTTGCTGCGGCTGTACACTTTCTACGATTCTGAGGATGCAAGAGATGTGGTGAAAGCAACTTTTCGATCAACGGGATAAAGTGGTGTCTGAAAGGGTTAAGATGTATGGAAGCATACTTGTTCCTCGTTCTCACAAGCATCTTCAATAGTTCCCTAAAGTCTAGTACCTTTTCTAGCACTCGGAAGGTAGCATGAACATTGCCCATGCACAAATCAGGTGCTAGATGTGCAGTTACTAACTGCCGACCTATATCTATCCTCTTCAGTGCGTCAGGTGTTTGAATCAATATGGGATTCCTCGCTTTCTGTTAGTGCTAAGAGCATTTTAATAAATGAACAGCATGACTTTGTGTGCCGACATTTCAGACTTTCAGACTATTTCAGACTGTCAACAGAGTTCACTACTGCATCGACTTCCAAAAAGACATTTTTTCACTCTCGAACTGGTGCAGAAACAATAAGTACTCTTAAATGCTTCCAACACTATGGCAATAAGTTATATGCACAAAACGCACCATGTGAAATTTTGATACACCCTACGTGATGCTCCACTCCTTAGGGTCGATGAAAGATTTTGGTGTGTACTTCGACAAAATGCTAAGCTTCTCTTCACGTAGATAATTACACAAGATGCCCTTCACGCTCTTGGAATTGCATGACGTATATTGCATGATTTCCACTCACCTGTTGTGTTTCTGAAATTCTGCTGTGTGCCTCCAACTACTAGAGTATGCCTCTGTAGGAGGGGGGTGCAGTGAGCAAATCTAATTCTGACCTCATTGAACCCATCCAGAATAAATTGATGTCTATCTTCAAGCACCACTTGTGCCATTCTGGCGACCACAGTTGAGCCTTTGTTCCTGCACCTTTTGTTCCTGTATAAGGTGGTCCATGACATTATACATTCCTTAAAGCTTCTTGATCATATGCATTTGTTTGTGCCACAACAGTATACCAGGTAGCATTCCACATTCGTTGCCTGGGCTTGTTACAAGATTGTGCTAATAAGACTCGACTCCAAAACATACTTCAGAGTTCATTTCCTGTGTTTTGTGTATCTGTAAATAATCACGTCGGATTAACTCCCTTTTACTTTTCCGCGTTTCCTTTTTTCCCTATTTGTTTCTCTATCTTCAATTTTTTTGTCTACTGCATTCATGTTTTCTCTACATTTTGTCTCACGTAGTGCTCGTTAAGTGCACCAGTACAAAGGCTCTCTAGCTGTTCCTGGGCGCTACAATAAAAATTTGAATGATTGACTATTATCGTAGTATAAAATTTTGCTTTTTAAGTATGTACTAGTATACTATTTTAGTGCAGTAGCTTTCGTGCAATTAAAAAAAGGGCATGAATTAAGAAGAGAGAGAGAGAAAATGATAAATGAAAGGTAACAGCCGCAGTTGCATAGAGGGATCGAGGGAATGCAATCGATGTTGAGTGAATTCAGGTGTGTGCCAGTTTTCCAATGTCAAAAGAGTGTGCTAGCTTGCCTAAGTGTTGGGCTGTGTCGGTCCGCGATAAAGGTACAGAAATAAGGGTTGCTCCTTCGTGGGCTTTCCTAGCAGCTTCGTCAGTGAGGTCGTTGCCGGAGATACCACAATGACCAGGCAGCCACTGAAACACGACGTCGTGTGCTTTCATGATCATGTGATGGTGCATTTCTCGTATCTCCGACACGAGTTGTTCACATGACCCGCGACGGAGAGATGACAGAAGACATTGCAAGGCCGCCTTTGAATCGCAGAATATTGCCCACCGATTAGCCGGTTGGTTATTATTATAATCAACGGCACCTCGGAGGACAACAAGCTCCGAACCGGTCGATGTTGTCAAGTGAGAAATCTTGTATTGGATGCTTAGTGATCGTGATGGTATAACCACTGCGCTGGTGGAGCTGGTCTGAGTGGAAGAACCATCCGTATATATGTGGACTCGATCAAAGTAGAAAGTGTGCAAACAATCCAGAGCTGCTTGCTTCAAGGCCAAGGTAGGCAGGACGGTCTTCTTTCTTATCCCTGGAACCGTAAGACGCACTTGAGGTTGTTTGAAACACCACAAAGCTGAGGTTGAACGTGCTGAGGGTGTGAAGCCCGATGGTAAGGAGGCACGATGGATGCTGACCTTGTTGGAGAAGGACGCCTGTGGTTGTCGTTCTGGCATGAATTAAGAAAGTGCAGTAATATGCTATGTGCCTGATCATATGCATTGTGCTATTCATTTCTTCTGAGTTTTAATAATGGCTGGCTACTGTATGCAGTGTTGTGCAATAAAATAATATGCCACAGCAATTATTGCGTGCCTCGCAGAACAAATTGAATATATCTTTCTCAGTCAAAACATCATAGCAGGCTGAAAACAATAAACTGCAATTTTTCTTTTTGTGGTGACGAAGTGTATAAATTGTGAAAATAACCTGTTTACATATTTCTTATACTATGGAAATGAGCTGCTCCCATACATTCGTATAAGTGCTTCAATAGTACGACTTCGCAAAGGGCAACGAAAGATTCCTATTAAAACCCTCTAATTCTCAAGCTTGTATTATCTGAAGGTATGTCATTTGATTAATGTAAAGAAAGGCAAACTTGATATGTGGAAACCAGTTACAATAGAACATGGCCCTTACACTGGGAAAATATTTTGTAGCAATACACTCAATGTGAAGGCCTCCAAATGCGGTGTTGATGCATCAAAACAACCTAGAATAATAGAGGTGCTCCATGGGCTAGATTTGGCAGAATCAAGAATTGGGGGGAGACAAGATACGAATTACATACATTTTAGCTGTTCTAGTTTTTTTTTTTTTTTTTGAGTGCTACAGGTGTTTCAATTCTGTTTTGCTGATTTTCTCAGAACCCACTTTTTCACGTTTCTCTCATGCACCAACAAGCATAATTATATTGACACGGATGCTTTATCTGTATCCGGTTACCGTATTTCACCGGCTAAAAGATGTTAAACGTTATCGCTCGGTGCAGGATGCGCCTGAACGTATCAGAAGTTTCGCGAATGTTGTCGATGGTTCTGTCTGTTGTCGACGAACCTTGCTAATCTGATTGCATACGCGGCACGAATTGTGTTGTAGTTTCTGGAAGGCGCGCGGTCCCAGCGAATAAGCTGTAACTTTCGACGACTGCCGTATGCAAACCGACGCGCTTGACCCGCAGATGAGATTTTCTACGATTGCCGACATTGCTCGCCGCTATCGTTGCGATTGAGCCGGCACTATTTATTTACCGTCACTACTAGTGGCAATATTTCCCACACAGATTTTTTTCAGTTATACATTGCACGCCTAATTCTTACATAGTTGGCTGTGCAATAAGCTACCAAAAAATGAAATGGTGCAACAGTTTTTGATATATGGCATCGCCGTGCAGGTGTTTGCAAAGCGATCTTGCAGACAGACGACGCGCGAGCGCTGATGTCTATATTTTGTACACTATTGTTACTTCAAAAATAAAAAAACTGTTGCGGCAGGTGTATATTCATTATTCAAACGGGTTTTTTATATCTAAAAGCACATACAGATCACTAACTTATTACTTCAAGCTTAGTTTACAGCAGGCTGTTTTAGGCCGGACTTTGACGGATGAAGACAGAATAGTCCAGCAACAGTGCGCCGCAGCCGAGGAGCGAGCTTCGGCGCGCGTCGGAGCTTGTCTCCAGTGGTTGCGCGCCCTTTCCCTCCAGCCGAAGCGAAGCGACGCATTCGCTTGCCAGCGCGCGCCGAAGCTTTCGGCGCGTGCCAGTGGTTGGGGCATTAGACCTCTGTTTCGAGGTCCCGTTGTGAGCTACAGAAAATATCACGTGACCGAAGGAAGGCGGGAAGCGAACCAAAGCATGTGCAGCCGCGTATAACAGATGATTAATGATTAGCAAAGTAATGATTGATTAGTGATTGGATTAAGATGAATTCGTGTGTATTAAGGATGATTAATGTGGAGTAAAGTCAATGAAGGTGCATTAGGGTGAATGACGATGAATTAAGGTGCATAAAGGAGGACTAGGTTGGATTAAGGTCGATGAGGTTAATTAGGGTGGATGAAGGTGCGTTGATGTGCATTGAGGACGATTAGAGTGGATTATGGTGGATTAAAGTGCATGAAGAAGGACAAGGGTGAATTAAGAGGGATTAAGGTGCATTAAAGAGGATTATGGTGGGCTAGGGTGTATTAAATTTAATGAGGAAGCATTACGGTTGATTAAGGAGGATTAAAGTGCATTAAGGAGGATTAGAGTATATTAAGGTCGATGAAGGTGGATTAGGGTGCATTAAGGAGGACTTTCGTGGATTATGGTGGATTAAAGTGAATGAAGGAGGATTGAGGTCGATGAATGTGCATTAGGAGGATTATGGTAGACTAATCGGTCTTAATACTCAATGAACCCCAATTCACCTTACTCCGCCCTAATCCACCTTAATGCTCATTCATCCACCTTAATACTCCCAATCCACCTTAATACAACCTACATCGCCCCTAATGCAACTTAGCCTACCCTATGCGGACTTAATCCTCCTTTATCAACCCTAATCCATCATAATCCGCCTTATTCCTCCTTCATCCACCTTAATCCTTATTCACGCACTTTAATCCCGCTAAATCCTGCTTAATGGTCCCAATCAACCTTAATACTCCCTAATCCGCCTCTATCAAACCTAATCCAACTGCATGGTCCCTAATCCACATTATTCTACCCTAGTGTACCCAAATCGGTCTTAATCCTCCTTTATCAACCCTAATACACCTTAATCCACATTAATCGACCTTAATCTTCCTTCATCCACCTTAATCCTCCCTAATCCCTGTTCATGCACCCTAATCCACCCGAATCGGTCTTAATACCCTTTCATCAACACTTCACCTTAATCTGCCTTAATCCTCCTCCATGCACCTTAATCCTTCGTAATGCACTCTAATTCACCTTAATCTTCTTTAATGCACTCTGATCAACCTTAATCCTCCCTAATCCACCTTATGTAAACCACAAATGATTCATTAATTAACTTGGGTAATCATTCTCTTATACAGGGGTGGGCATGCTTTGGGTCCCCTCTGGCCTTCCTTGGGTCACGTGGTACTTCCAGTTTACAACGCGACCTTGAAACAGAAAGATCTATAGGCTTTTGCCTTAAAACTAAAAAAAGCTCAATTTTGACTAGTTAACGCTCATCACCTGCAATACTACGGGTATACTTGCACTAATTTTTTCAGGGTGCAAATCAGAATCAATAATACTGCACTTCCGACTGAATAACAACAGTTAGCGACGTGCGAAGTAATGGAGCCGCCCCAGAATATTAAGCATACTGAAGACAACCACAACAAAAACGCTGGTGAGCAGGCCGGAAGAATGAAAAAAAAAATGCAGCATTACGGGATGCTTTGCTACGAGCTATAAGAAAGACTCCTCAGCTCGCAAACAACGCTGTTCTTTGTCGGAACAAAGTTCTTTCGGCCAATGTCATGCAGCCACTGCTTCCTACGCAAGCTGTCACGCTTTCGTTGTGGTGTCATAAAAACGGCATAACCATCTTCAGGCTTATTGCTGCAGTTATATGCGCAACAGCCCGGCATAGCGCTAGTACATAGACCAGAAACACAGCGTACAACGTTCGCTACGCCGAGCTAAAGCGCCTAGCCAGCTGTGCTCAGGAGGAAAATGGCGCGAACGAAAAAGAAAAACACAAGCAAAACTCAAGATCCGCGCGTTTCCAAGGGCAACGGCAAGGAGACCAATCGTCGTGCAGAAAGACGGGGGCAAAACTGGTTGCCGCGGTGGAACGCGCAAGGGGCGAGGAGGAGGCGAGGAGGTCGCGCGGCGGCGGCATAGTTCAAAGAGTGTCGCTACTTTCAAATTATCAAGAGACTTTAGCAAGCATAAACTTGTGTCGCCACCTGTCGTCATCTGTAGAAAGCAGCGTTTCAGGGAGGGCAGTGGCCTGCTCCAGGAGCGGGCAACACGCGGCAGCCCTTCCTGAAACGCTGCTTTCTGCAGATGACGGTAGGTGGCGACACTGCCAGGGCTGGCTTTTCAGACACCCCTTTTCCCATAGACGAAAAGAGTTTCTAATTTTTGTCTTAAAAAACACGCGACTAATCCTGCCAAGTGGTATACTAAATGAAGTCTATGCCAAAATGCGATCGTTCTGCAAAACTTGAGCAAGAACAATGCAGCGGTGAGCGCAAAATCCTTTTTTTTATTGACCACACAGAGCCAAATATTCAGGACCCTGTACATAACGAAACAAATATTCTCAGCAGGATGAGGCATGTGTGCGCTGCAGGAGAAATCCGGAGACAACTTTGCACATCCTAATGGAATGTGGAGGGATTCACGCAGTGGGACCCGTACGTAATTTACATAGTCCAGAAGCGCTTGAATTTAGCAAGAGATAAGCAAGACATTTAAAGTATTGATAAAAAAAAAGCAGGGAAGAGATTGATAGAAACGGATGTGTTACAGGCATAGGTAGCCACACAAGGTAGATAGAGCAGTTTTGAGGAAGAGAAGAAAGCTTCAGGAGATGTATGCAAAAATGCTAGAAAGAAAAACATATACAGCGTACCTAATTAAATCAAAGCAGGGTAGGTAGCTATTTGTCACCGCTCCATTTCGAAGGGGATGCCAAAATCATCATCATCAGTAAGCTAATAATTATATTGCTAGGTGATGCCACCCTTCCATAAACATAGAGTTATTGCTCAACAGGTGAGCCTGCCACTACGTGCAATGTGTGCTTTTTGCACTTATATCTGTAACCAAATGGGTAGATCTGGCTGGTACTTGTTTGAAATTAATAGCCATATTCATTTCTTTTTAAGCGATGCTTCCCTTGCCTGCTTTCCTGGGTCTGGTGAGCCTGCCTAGCTGTTAGGTTGTTTGTTACTTCGTCGGATATATTTGAGAATTTAAGTACAACGGTTATCGGGAAGTACCTGCAAAGTGGCTTATATAGTCCTCGAATGATCACCAAGCATGCCCACATTTGTCTGCATACCCAAAAATAACTTCCTTTGTAAAACTTCAACATACAATGTCAGCTCACGGGCATCTCTAAAGAACCTCGATCCCTTAATGGAATGGTGAAGTATGTTTAACGGATTCTTTAATTTAGCCGATTTTCTTTACATAGCCCATACCCAGTCATATGGGCACTTTCAAGGTCCTTCGAACCAAATATCCTTTACTTCAAGCAAGAATGCGCACTGTCACACAGGTACAGCAAACGAGCCCTACTGGAAGGGAGCTTTGAGTCAAAGGAGTGTGCGTTCGTCCTTTGAAACCCCAAGGGAATACTCTCTAGGCTAGAGGGCGTCCAACAGCAGAAAAAACATCTCTAAAAATATGAAAGTTCAATTTTTACCTCTTCCGAACAAGCTTATAAGTACTGAATACTATTGCTAAAGTAGTAAACTCTTTCGGGACACCCGCAATCATCATGAACGCGCCGGTACAGCAGCGCCGGCCCGGCCTGTCGTCAGCAGCAACATCGACACAACACGTGTGCCATGCATAGAGTTAATAGTGCCATGTGCGATTTGATTCTTCGGTTAGCGGTTGCTAGGCATCCCAGTCGCCTCGGCTTTTTTCTGCGCATCTTCTTCCCTCGTCACTTTTGTTTTGTAGTTCTTTATTTTACCGCGTTTACGCGTACATACCGCTGCCTAGCCACAAGGAATGAAACAAAGCGGCTGAACCAAAGCTTCACAGCATGTGTCTTGGATGTGCTCAACTTTTTAGGAAGTGTCTACTCAGGGAAAACCCAGCCAGCAACTGATCAACCCACCCCAGAACACAGGATGGTGGATAAGAAAACTTTAAAAATGTTCAACAAACGCTCCTCTTGGGTACAGGAAGGCAACATTGCTGCAAACTGTGGTGAGGTGTGCTTTTAGGACAGGGACAGAGTAAGGCACAGATAAACAAACAAGAGCAGACAATGTTTAGCTAGGCGCCTTACTCGGGCCCTGCGTTAAAACCGTACCTCCCCACAGGATTGAATTCCAACTTGCCCAACAAGCAGCACTCCTAACTTTATTGCACTTCATTCAAAGTTCTTGTCCTGTGATGCTATGTCAAACATTTCAACTGCCACTGTCCCAGTCATTGGCCTCTGGATTACGGCTGGGTTCCACTTCATTGTTGCACTCAGGTGGACATGCAATTAGGCCAGCTTTCCTGAAGCCTGTAGTTATGGTATACATAGGCACTGTGGCCCAGGCTTTGTGGACCGATTTGGCCACATTGTCAAATGCCACTTAATATGGGCGCTGTGCATGAGCCTATGCAAACACCCTGATTTTGCAGGTAAATGTTATTGTCAAACTCAACAAAAGTGGACCTCAAATAAAATGATAAAAGGTCTAAAAACCTTGCCCCACTAACATCACAAGCGTTAGAAAAAAGGACAGCGCCGTTCTCATCTATTACCGCCTCAACGCTGGACAGCAAACCCTCATATGGCAAAGGATAAAACAAATCTTTTATGTCAACAGAGAATGCAGTTAAATACTCGCCGTCGGCACCATTTAAAAAGTTGATCACGGCTGAAGAATCTTTGATGAGGAACGGATCCGCCACGTTGAGGAGTATCAGGTTATTTTGCAGGAATTCTGCGACGCACTTCAGCCACGTCCCGGATTCAGAAACAATGACATGAAAAGAACAATCATCCTCATGGGTCTTGGCGGTGAAAAACATTTCTAAGCAGTCACCCTCAGTGCCATTGATTTTCTTAACCACGTTTGCCAAATCAAGATCTTTACACATCTGCTTAGCTCGCAACATTACTTTCTTCAGCGGAACGCGTCGAATAGGATTAAAGACAGCACATACTGCAGCACTGGCTTTATCACGCAAGTCACCCTGCGAAAGCACTACGAAACCCCCTTCTTTGTTCGCAGGCAGGACACGTAGCCTGCGTTCCCGAAGTGTAGCCGCCACTCGACCGATCCGCTCACCCACGCGCTCATGTCCGCCACAAGAGAGCGCATTGACTCCCTGAGAAATACAGGACTCACGTTCCTCCACTGGCGCCATCTTAGCCACCTCACGGACACAAGTCAAAAGCTCAGCGGGATCCTTCCGCTCACCAGCTGCAATAAATCAATTGGTGAAAGTTAGCGCTCGTCCCGTGTTTCTGCTTGTCCCTGCGTCATTCTTGCGCTATGTATCCCAGTTTGTATGTATCCCACCAACACGCCCAAACTCCTTCCCTGCTGAAGCGAAGAAAGCCTTGGGAGCTATGCAAATAGGGAAGGCAGCTGGGGAGGATCAGGTTACAGCAGATTTGTTGGAGAATGGTGGGCAGATTGTTCTGGAAAAACTAGCCACCCTTGTATACGCCATGCCTCAAGACCTCGAGCGTACCAGAATCTTCGAAGAACGCCAACATAATATTCATCCATAAGAGTGGGGACGCCAAAGACGAAATATTATAGACCGATCATCTTACTGTCCGTTGTCTACAAAGTATTTACTAAGGTAATCGCAAATAGAATCAGGAACACCTTAGACTTCTGTCAGCCAAAGGACCAGCAAGGATTTCGTGATGGCTACTCAACAATAGACCATGAGCCGTATAACGTAAAACTATTCCAATATGTTTTTAATCCTATCCCCTGACGTCAAATTTGCGTAACCACCGACGCAAGCTTCGGGCGGTCACCCGCAGGGTTGTCTGAACAAACCAATGAAATGCTCCCCTTGTTCATAGGAGGTCACTTTTGTTTGCTTGAAAAACGAATAACATTGTCTGCAATGAACGGCTTGTTTTATCTAATTGGCTCACAAGAGGCGAGGAGCATGCTCAAGTGGAGAGGGATTCGATGGGGCCGAGCAACTGCACTGAATATCGATAACCAGATGAAGAGGGCGGTGCCGGCGTCTGCGATTGGTCCGCTTTCTCTTGCTTAGCTTGCGGTGGCTCGTCGACAATCGCGGTGGCATGCAACGGAAGCTTAAGAATGACGCTTAAACGGATCCTCAGCACAGAACGAGGTCGTAAGGTTGGCAGAACGAGCTCGTAAACGTGCCGAAAGTTCTGGAAAACGTTACACGGCCACGCAAAAAGTTTTATTACACGCAAATAAACCCATCCTCTCCGGCAGGGGCGAGTAGCCAGTGCCGGAGCGATCGGCGGCAGCCATCTTTTATTCCTTTCGGAACGGGGAAGCCTGCGCCTATTCAGCATAAAATTCAGTTTTTTTCGGCATATTAATGCATCTTTAACGCGTACGCGTCACTTTGACGCGGTAAGTTATTGCGGTTTTGTGACGTCGTGTGAGAGGCAGGTGAAGTGGGCTCAGCCCGAAAACTTTTGTCCAATAGCCAAGGGCTAATGGCAAAAAGGTGTCGAATCAGAAATAACTATTTTGTTTTGTTAGGTCAAATTATGCATAATCAGTGTGTACACGTCATATAAGATGGGGAGCTATCGCGGTTTTCGTGACGTCGCGTGACAGACAGTTGAAGTGGGGGTGGTCCAAAAAAGTTTTTGACCAATCGCGGTGGGCTGATTGCAGAATTGGAATAGAAAAGTTTGGAATAGTTTTACGTTATAGCGCCCCATATTCAAACTTTCAATCAGGTTGATAGATAAATGTTCGAAATATAACGAACCCTTATGTATAGCTTTAATTGATTACGATAATGCGTTTGATTCAGTCGAAACCTCAGCAGTCATGCAGGCATTACGGAATCAGGCTGTTGACGAGCCGTATGTAAAGATACTGAAATATATCTATAGCGGCTCCACAGCCACCATAGTCCTTCATAAAAAACGCAACAAAATCCCAATAAAGAAGGGCGTCAGGCAGGGAGATACGATCTATCCGATGCTATTCACAGCGTGTTTACAGGAGGTATTCAAAGAGCTGGATTGGGAAGAATTGGGATAAGAAGTAATGGAGAATACCTTAGTAACTTGCGGTGCGCTGATGATATTGCCTTGCTTAGTAACTCAGGGGACCAATTGCAATGCATGCTCACTCACCTGGACAGGCAAAGCAGTAGGGCGGGTCTAAACATGAATAAAAAGTATGGGAGGGGCTTTTGCCCTGTAGCAGGCGTAAGCAGGCTGATGATGATGATGATGAAGGATTCATAAAAGAAGTGAGGGAGAGTGAGATAGAGAAAATGATGGAAACACATCTTTAATATGCGTGAATATCCGTGAAAAGGCGGAGCAAGAAAGGAGCACTCATAGGTTTGGTAAGAAAGATGCGTGTCTTTCTTGCTAAATACAGTTGGTACTCATGACAACAGGACCACCATATTTCAAGTCCAAATGGCTCACTAGCGGGCGCTTTTATTGAACTTGAGTTTCAAAGGACCAGTCGTATGTTGTGAAGGACAGTCTGCAGACTGGCAGGTGTCGCTTGCCATCCCATTTTCTTCAGCTCCCGCTGTGACTCAACCTAGAGCTGAACGTTGCCTGCAAACTTCATCTGTCCAGTGATCACATAATTCCATCTTTGACAGCAGCCCTCACTTCACACTGAAGCAATAGCCACAAACAATTTCAGACTTCTCAGTACACATACGAGGTATAGTTGCAATCCTGCCTTCACCGTGACGCCAGTAGCGCTTTCGGTATCGAGGGCGTGATGGAACCTGGTCGTGGTAGTGGATATGCTTGAATGTGAAGTCATGGCTATCATTCCGATCGCCTAATGAATTTAGAAGTCAACTAATTTTATTCTCTTGTATGTGTCCAACACAAGCAACGCGACATAACATGCGTCACATCAACATCGCGTCTACGTAGCGTAAACGTCATACTTACATAACGTAACACATTATCTGCACTGATGTAACATGAAGGCCAACTCCTATAGACGATCAATACAAGCTGCCTACATGACGAAAGCTTCAATTCTAATTTCATGGGCTTTGTTTAAACTTGGAAAGAAAAAATAAGGTCGCGCAAGAAATAGAGCGTAAATAATAACACATTTTCTTTTGGTTGCGTATGTGTTTTAAAGCCTAATGTTGTCACATGCGCTAAAAATAAAATAATTTGCAGTTCCACCCGAAAGGCGAAGCACCAATTGCAATAGCAAATTGCTAGATACCTGTACGAAGTAGTTTTATGGGTCGTATAAACCTAGAAACATTCACTTGCTAACTAAATTAACAATGATAGAATATGTAAGCGTGACTCAACGAGGATGTAGAAAGAAACAGACACACAGAGACAGCGCTTTTTTGGTGTCTGCTTCTTTCTACGTCCTTGTTCAGTCGTGCTTACCCATTCTAACATGGATTCAAACCAACTAGCCCGTCAATGGGTTTTGAATAAATTAACCAGCACGGTGTCAAGCGCGTAGAGGTAAACATGAACACACCTCGCTCAATGACAGCGGAAACTGTCCGCGAAAACGCTGGAGTTAGGAATCACGGCAGTAGCCGCGAGCCAATTGACCTCCGTGCACCTGTCGCTTCAACGAGAACGAAACCTCGAAAACGTAGCGCATACAAAGCTACCGGCACTACGCGCCCTCTGCACACATCGCAGATCACTTTGAAGATGAGGCCCGCGCGGGCCTCAGGGCGCGCACTTTGGCCACGTCGCAGATTGCTTTCAAGACACACGAGCGCGGGCAACGCGTCCCTACGGCGTCTGCCCAAGGCATCTACTACGGCGTCCGCGATTCACGTGGCCGACGCCGTAGAGACGCCGCGGTTGTCTCCACTCTGTACGGAGCGGCGGGCGAGGAGCACATCGAGACACCCTGACAGCCGCCGGAGATGAACCCCCTCCTCCCTCCCCTGACCCCTTGCTTCGCGCGCCACAGGACAGGCCAGGCGTCCAAGTTAAGTTCCCCGCTCACGCAAGTGAAATTGAACCGAATTCGCCGGCTCATCTTCACAGGCTTTCACTCATGAGGAACCTCGCGGCGACGGCGACGGCAGAAATGCGCCTGGAGCGTCCATATAATTGCTGTCGCAATAATAATTCAAAATTATTACGTCCAGAAAAGCTATTCAAATCTGAACAACACAAATACTGGAGTTTCTCCTAAAAAGATATAATTGGTTTCATCAGCTTAGCCTAGAGTGTCTCGATGTCTTGCTTACGTAACATAGAAAGCACCACCTTTTTTTTTTTTAATACACAGTTTTTAAGAATCGTGCGTCCATAGCAGACAGGGTAATATTTGTCCTTGGTCGGGATTACTCGAAGAGGGGGACATTACTCGCACGAGAAATGAAAATGTATACGTCTAATCGAATAAGTAAAAAAATCCACTAATTAAAATTTTTGGTTAATTGCTGCACAGCACATTTTGCAATTTACGAATCGCAGTGGGTGTGTTTACAAGGCACACCCAGTTGCAACGAATTTTCACGATGAAACGGGTGTCGAGATATGCGCCATGAAACTCGCGGCAAATATGAACTGTTATTACACTTCTTTAGCAGACTGGCAGCTTTATGAAATCAAGTACAAAAGTAACTGGAACGCCCATGTATTTTATCGCACACTTTGTGAATGAATATATTGATACTGGCGGTGATCACTACAGCCTGGGAACTGTTCTGCTACAGAATAAGTTCTTCCGGTTGCTGTTTACTTTGACAAACCCTGAAATTGTTTTCTGTAGATGCGTTACGTGACTACCTCGTCGGTTGGACACAGTACTCGCGAAAGACTAAAATTGTTCTGGAGAGTAATAACAGCACAGCGTACAGTGTGAATCACACTTGTGCGGCCAGCTGTGGACTGCGCGGGCGTCCGAAGGAGTGGTAGCTGCTGGATTCTATTCAGTGTTCCAGCTCTAACATAAGCCAAGCTCTTCAACAAAAAAAAAAAAAAAATTGTGGCAGCACCTAAGCAATTATTATGGTGTGTAAATGCGACAGCATTACTCATTACCTAGTGTGTCGTTGAGTTATGTCGCAGCGTTTAGCGTTGCGGCGAAATGTTGCTCAGTTCAGAGCTGCTGCGTTATGTTTCCGTGTGCAATGTTCCTGCTTAGGAGATCGCAACAAGACGACAAACCGGCCATATTACGATTTCTCAGCTTAGTTTTATTTGCAGAGTTCTCATTAAAGTAGTGTTGCACGCACATTGCATTGAGTGTTCTTTCTTGATGACGCCACGTTGTCGACCGATGATAGTATGTTTGCGAGCGACACGATTTGTTGACAACACATTTATTCATCGGATTCGTTGGGTTTTCTCCATTCGTTCGTTCCTCCACCTCATACTCTGGGGGGACGTCGTAGTCGACGAATATGTGCGTTGCATCTTATTCGTCGCCGTTGCCCTTGGGCTCCGCGAAGGCATCTGTGGGCCCTGAAGAAATAAAACGAAGGACACCGACCAACATTGAAGAGCTAAAAAATGAATAAATCTAAAAGACGTTTCGGCTTCACTACGGAAGCCTTGTTCACAATGGGATGACGGAAGGTTCATGGAAGCTTATGTATGCTTTAGAGCGTGACGTAAGCAGCGCGTGTATGACGGGGGGAGGGTTCCCTCATTTCGATTAAGCGTGTGACGTGTTTTTTGTATCTCCAGTGATTCCAGATAAAGACGCGATTTTTGGTTTCTTTCTTGGCCGACAATTTTCGAGCGATCCCAGTCGATATTGTGGCCCGTTGCATCCGTGTGCTCGGCAAGGGCATTCGACACTGTACGTTTCTTTTCGACATCATTTTGATGCTGCCTCAGTCTCTGTTTGAAGTTGCCCGATTCACCGATGTATGCGTAGTCGCAATCTGCGCAGGGTATCTTATAGACCACGCCGGGAAACGATTCTCTCGGAAGCCTGTCCTTGCCACCGACGAGCGCTTGCCTCAGCTTACATACGGGCACGTGCGCCACCTCAACGTCACAACTGCGTAGAACGCGAGACAAGGTTTCGCTTATCTCTGGAACGTAAGGTATGGCAGCACGCTTTCTTGGTCGGGGATTGGTCGGACGAGCTGGATTGGACAGACGGCGCTCCACAGCACTCAAAAAGGATGTGGGATAGCCGCTTGCCGAGAGATCACCTCGCACGTGGTCCAAGTCAGTGGAACGGCTTTCTGCTGTGGTGCAAATGCGGTTCGTACGGTTGAGCAGTGAGGCAGCAACCGACCTTTTGTGAGCGTCTGGATGAACGGATTGAAAGTTCAGGTAGCGGCCAGTGTGTGTGTCCTTACGGTACACGCTGAACGAGAGCAGTCCATCGCGTCTGGTGACAAGTACATCTAAAGAAGGGAGTCTGCTGTCGACCTCTGTCTCAACTGTGAATTGGATGGCCTTTTCTTGACTGTTTAGGTGCGCAGTGAACGAATCCAAAGCGCTCCGCCGAATCAGACAGAAACAGTCGTCCACATAGCGCAGAAAGACTTTTGCCCTAGGACTGAAGGACGCGAGAGCACGCCTTTCCAAACACTCCATCGTAAGATTGGCAGCAGTAACAGAGACGGATGCACCCATTGCTGTACCGTGGACTTGCCTGTAGAAGACCTTGTCGAAACAGAAGTACGTGTTTCCAAGGCAAAAACAGAGGAGCCTCTTGAGGTCGGGAACGTCAATGGGCGACCTGTCTGGCAAGGTCCTGTCAGATTCCAGAGCAGAGGTGCATGCTTCCACAGCCAAGTCAGTCGGAATTGAGGTAAACAGCGATACCACGTCGAACGAAACCATCACCTCGTCGTCGTCTAGAGACACGTCACGAACTTTTTCAATAAAGTCACAAGAGTTGCTCACGTGTGTGGAGCTCTTCCCGACGGCCCTCGACAACGTGAATGGCAGAGCGAGCGGCTGCAAGATAACGTCAGGCCACTGCGCTCCGATCCACGACCTCATGCTATCTTGCCCGACTGCGATAAAGCCTAATGTGGACACTTCCCAGTATGCCGAGGCGATTTTGGCGTCCCCGCTTTCGCCACGCACGGCTTAAGCCCGGCGTGACGGGCTTTACATTCCCAAATGGCCATGGAAATTTCGGCTCAAGTAGCATGATGTCATGAAGCAGAGGGCACAGGCGTGCTATCTAGGACCAGGCAGAACCCAACCACATGCACAGGCTCGAATATTTTCATCACTGTTGTATGTTGCAGGGGTGTCGCAATGCAACGGTGCGCAGTGGTTAGCGCGACCGGCTACGAAGTAGTAGCAGTGGAAATGAGGCAGAGGATCGAATACTCACCGTGTTCACTTTCTGAAGCGAAAGCGTGAAATGGCCTATTGAGCCAAAATGCCAGTGGCGTCTGTAGCAGCGAAACGGCGCTTAAATTCTCATTGGCTGCGCCACCAGGTCACGCTGGCTTGGGCTTGCTGGCATGGGGCTCGACGGAGCAGAGCGGGCTAAACGAAGTACCTGCTGTCTTGCTAGCGCGCCAGGCGTTGCGTGAGGGGAGAGGGCATCGTAGCGACGCCATTTCACCAACGTACTTCGAAGGAGCAGATGTGGCGACGACGTCGCGTCGATACTGACTTCGTGGCCACTGCTGCTTCCTCGGTTATCTTGTCGCGCAGTACATCGGTGACATGCAGCGTCCGTGATATTTCACCAATATCGTCAGTATGAATTCCGGTCTACAGCCAACATGCTAACGCAGAAACTGTAGAACAAAAATCAACCGCACCAATTTAATCGCGAAGCTCGATAACTTACCTCGCAGCAAAACTAAAAAACAATCATTTCCAGCAGTGTAAAACCCAAAGAACCACTCAGCGGCGTTCAATTGGACATTGGACGTGCTTAGGTGTCCTCGGATTTTTCGAAATTTTAGTTAGAAGATGATGACGTAGTTTGTGTGCCCTTTTTCTGCTACTGCTTTCCGATACCGGCGGGGTCGCACGATGAGCCAAGCAATGTGGTCGCATTAAAAAAAAAAGAGATTTGGAAAACACGGTGCAATGTACAATTTCACGATCTAGGGTGCCAATTATGTTGCACCATGTTTTGAGCGTCTTTAAATGCGTAAGCATTCTTATGCAACCGAATGAGAACGCTCGTCTGCGTGTCTGTCCGTCCACCACCTAAGATGATCGTTTTCAAGGAAGGGCCCAGTTTAGCAAGCGAATTGACCTTCGTGCTGCCTCTGTCTTCAACGCGAACTAAGCGACGAGAACACACCCGAGAGCACTCGGGACACTGTGTCCCCATCGCAGATTGGTTTCGAGACAGGGCTCGCGCGGCCGCGCCATACGCAGCCACTGCCGGAGTACGCTTGATCACGGTTGATAATGGTTCACATCGAGAGCAGGCAGCGTCATTGACAACATCTACGTACGAGCTCTACAAAACGTGACACTGTCTATTTACGTCACGCACTATACAGCACGCATCGGCCATTGGTCATCTTCCACGAAGCAACGGCATCGTCCAAACTTACCATCATTATAACATGAGTGATGGCGACCTCCTATTATGGCTGATACCCACACTGGCGGAATGGCCGAGAATTGTGGGCTGAAGCTATTTCCTAATCTTCTGAAGTGTTACATAATTGATTTAAAAAGAAGAGAGAAAATAAACATAAAAAACACAAATTACGAAAGAACATTTAAAAAGCTATTCCTTTAGTTGGTTGTATGTAACCGCAAATAGCATCAAACACGTCCGTGTGGCTGACCCCTATAACTGACGCACCGAAAGATAGTATTATTTCTGACGATAACATTAACCCTAATTTAGCAAGCGGAATTTCTAGATGTCTTTTTCTTAAGACACTGTATCGCCGACATAACAAAAGATAGTGATCTAGAGATTCTGTTTCTTGGCAGTATGGACACAGAGGCAATAGCGTCAGACCCGTCCTGTGTAAATATGTATTTAATGGAGGGGCATGATGGCGTAATTTCGTGATTACTACTTCTGATTGTCTTGATGGACACCACTGGATTTTCTGCGGAAAATTGAGGCGCTGAAATTCTCTCCATGTTATTATTGATTCATTGACATCTCCATGTGAATATTGCTACTGCTCGCCTCTTCTTCGTCGTCTAATGCTGGTCTCAGTTCTTCGTTCTTTCGCGCGGTTTCTCGAAATCATACGAAACACAGCGGCATACAACCTCGAAACAGCAGGTGATTAGTAGCAATTGCTGATGCATCATTTAGACGCCGCGGATTCCACAGCACATTACGCGTGCATTTTCTTTTTTCATTGAACAGCGTTGCTAAGGTTAACTAGGACACGCGGTAGAAGTTTGTTCTATAGCGCATGGGCAGAGCATGCGGCATGACCAAGCGTGGTCTTATTGCAACTTAGCCCGTGTTTTTTTCTTCCGTTTTAGATGCGAAAGCATCAAATGGCCCATTGAGCGCCTGTCACTTGCTGGCGCCTATCGCCTGCAGCAACGAAAAGGCATCTAAACTCGCGCTGTCATTAGATGCGACGCCACATCACGAGCTGCGCCGCGAGGGAGTTCAGGGGGTGAAAGGGGAACAGCTGCCGCATCGATAGCGCGCCAGGTGTTCCGTGAGGGCAGGGGTATCGCCGCGATGCCACGTCATCCTCGCTATCGCTCTCGGAAGCCTGCGTTATCCGTGCGTTCCTTGTTCGCACAAACTGTCGCCTACGTTCTATGTACGCCTCAGTAACGTCAAATCAAAACGCACCAAGCAATCTCCACATGCCTTAAAAGGGTAATACAGTTTTTCTCGTTCGGTATTTTTGGACTATTTGGACTAGTTTGGACTAACCCATCTCACGGAGATTGGATTCTCACAAAACGCCGTCACATGCTTTTTATGCGATCCGTTTTTGATATTACTTCTTGAAAGGGGAAATAGGCAATACCTAAGCGTAAACGTTATGTACACTTTTGGTTTACCAACTACTGTGTTGGCTCATCGACGTCACACAGGACGCTAACGCGGTCACAGCATACTAGACTTGAAATGCGTGAGAGCGATGGCGCAAATGTTCTACATATATAGTGCAGGTACCTGCCCGCCCCCCTTAATCTAGTTTTTGCATGCCATCCACCCTTGGACATTTTGTAGACATTTCACGAGAAACAAAGCACCACCATGGAATACACTAGGCAGTTATATTGCCTTATGAATCCTACTGACCCCTTAATGCGGAGAAGTTTGTTCAGGAAAAATGAGATGGCGCTTTCGGTGGCGCACAGCACGTGACTTCAGTGACAGCGCACGAATACGAAACCACTACCGCTTCCGCCTTGCTTCTATGCGATCAGCTGTCGAAAATGCAACTGAGTTTTCGCTAACGCACTGTGCTCCAATCATGATGGATTGAATCATGTGGACTGCAGACGTGTGCAATAGTTGGCTGCAAAAAATAGCGACTGTCATAATAAGGCATGGAATTAAACTGTGTGGCCAAGTTCGCGGAGCGATGCTGCAACGGTCGGTACGGGTTTCCGGCACTTCCAGATGTTTGGCCTTCCTCGAGGATACAGAAATTTGCTCATCCGCCAGCGTTGTATCGCTAACCTTAAAAAAAACCGCTTCAGCCCTAGAAAGTCAGCAAGAGTGAGTACAGTTCGTTAAACAAAGGGAATACTAGGGTAATGACAAAGGGAATAGCGCCGCTGCCAGTCACAGTAAGTTTCGCGCACAGTATCAACACACATCTACCCCATCTGGTAGGGAATCTTACGCGCACTCTATGTACAACATGTCAATGAGTAAGCGGGCGCACACTTGAATGTATGCGCACTATATACGCACATTAAATGACGGACTACACCGAAAGCGCACGAATGGTCGAAGCTGAATGTTTCGTGACGGTCCACAAGAGTAAGCGAGTTACTAGGGATGATGCATCTTTGCTAAAAGGCATTGCAAGGTACAAAACACCTACGCTTCAAGCCTTGCGTGCAGCAATAACAAATATATCGGAAGTAAGCACACCCGCGAACGATAAGGCAGAAAATAATCAGGGTTGTCATCGGCCGTTCACCCCGCGACACCCCTCGGTCACGGCTCGCACGATCATGTGTGAAAGGGCCGACGGTCTCGTCAAAATGGTTCTCGACACGGATGAATTATGACCAGCGCGGGAATACCTCGTACATGAGAGGTTTCCGTAATTATCAATGATACGGCTGTCAGCAGAACAAACTGGCGTGTCCAAGCCAGAGACGCGCTCAGTGCGATGATCCGGCCATCACTTCTCAGAGTACGATCGGCGTCGGCGAAAAGGGCAGCCTAGCTCCGGATTGGTGGCACCTGATGTCAGCTGCCTCCTGAAATTGGATTGGTGGGACTTGATGTCATCGGCCTCCTGACACCGAATTAGGGGAAGTGACTAAACAATGATCACGCAAGGCGTAAAAGGAGCTACGGACGGCGGGAGTTACCGCGACTACAACTTCATCATCATGAATTTTCTGTATCTTTTTGCATTATCTTGTACCTATGTAAATGGATACGTGTTTGTCCAACGTCCTGAATATCGGACCCAGCCTCCCGTTCACTTACCCCTCCACGAGGAAAGAGGATCCCAAGTCTTCGAACCGCCAGTCGCAACGCCAGATAGTGACCGCACCGAGCAAGAAAGAAATGTGACAAGCCGCGGCTTCAAAATATTTGCCAAATAAAGAACGCAGAGGAAAACACGCTAATCCTGATTCAATTCATGAGCGGAAAGTTTGGATAGCTTGGAATACAGATTTAGCCTCGCTTTCAGAACAAGCACGATATAGGATGCTCGCGCCGTTTGGACATAGGTTAATCAACTTCAAGCGCATTTGCATGTTCTCTGAAGCTGTGGCCAAAGTTTCGTTTCATCCACCAAGTGACCGTCTACGATATTTCCCAAAAGAGAGGTTTGTTAAGCTGCACCAGCGCCATACACACCCAATGTAAGAGCGGAGGCAACGGGGGCAGTTGAGGCAAGCAACGGACGCGTCACTACGGGATTAAACATGGCAGCGCCGACGGGATTGCCGCGAAGAGGGTCACTATTGTAATACATTAGGCTGTTCTGCAATGTTTACTTACTTACCTACCGCGGTTGCACAGTGGCTATGGTGTTAGGCTGCTGAGCACGAGGTCGCGGGATCGAATCCCGGCCACGGCGGCCGCATTTCGATGGGGGCGAAATGCGAAAACACCCGTGTACTTAGATTTAGGTGCACGTTAAAGAACCCCAGGTGGTCAACATTTCTGGAGTCCTCCACTACGGCGTGCCTCATAATCAGAAAGTGGTTTTGGCACGTAAAACCCCATAATTTACTGTTTACTTACTTGAAATCCCTATACAATACGCACTATAATGCCAACTGGCGAAAAGAAGCAATACTTATTCTCCCTTTCTTGTACCGCTAAAAGAGAGAGAAACAAGGAAAGACAGGGAGGTGAACCAGACAAGTGCCTCCTCTATTACCCCAACTGGAGAAGAAGGAATGAAGAATTAAACTGCACAAAAGAATGTGCCTTACTTAAGCATGCTCCGGGGAGGGGGTGGGCATGGCCAACCATGTGTGGAGGCCTATGTGCATAGTGCCACAACATTCCGCGAAACATTGTCAACCTCTGACTCTACCAGGTCACTCAACCCCAAACCTCCGTAAGTATACATAGGCGCTATGACGTAAAACTATTCTGAACTTTTCTATTCCATTTCTGCAATCACCCCTCCACGATTGGTGAAAAACCTTTTTGGACCAGCCCCGTTTCACCTGTATCACGCGACGTCACCAAATTCGCGATAGCTCCCCATCTGATATGACGTGTACACACTGATTATGCATGATTTGACCGAACAAAAGAAAAATAGTTATTTCTGATTCGACGCCTTTTCGCCATTAGTCCTCAGCCATTGGTCAAAAGATTTCGGGCTGCACCCACTTTACCTGCCTGTCACGTAACGTCACAAAACCGCAAAAACTCACTGTGTCAAAGTGACGTGTACGCGTTAAAGATGCATTAATATGCCGAACAAAACTGAATTTTCTTCTGGATAGCCACAGGCTGGCCCCGTTCCGAAAGGAATAAGAGATGGCTGCCGCCGATCGTTCAGGCACTGGCTACTCGCACCTGCTGGAGAGCATTGGTTTATTTGCGTGTATCAGATGTTTTTACGTGAACGTGTAACGTTTTCGAGCACTTTGGGCACCTTTACGACCTCCTTCTTCCAACTTTTATTTGCTGAGAATCCGTTTTAGCGTCATTCTTAAGCTTCCGTTGCATGCCGGCGCGATTGTCGACGAGCCACCGCAAGCTAAGTAAGGGAAAGCGGGCCAATCGCAGTCGCCGGCACTGCCCTCTTCATCCGGTTATCAATTTTCATTGCACTGGCTCGGCCCATCGAATCCCTCTCCATTTGCGCGTGCTCCTCGCCTCTTGTCAGCCGATTAGATTAGACAAGCCGCTCATTGTAGGCAATGTTATTAGTTTTTCAAGCGTAGAAAAGGGACCTCCTATGAACGAGGAGAGCGTTTGATTGGTCTGTCCAGGCTTGCCTCGGCGGTTACGAAAAGTTGGCGCCAGGAGGTTGGAATAAAAACATATCGGAATAGTTTTACGTTATAGGGCCCCATGTGGCATTAACTCTGGCATCACCAACGCCAACAGCAGGAAACAGTATGAATGCTGCAGTATGTTTAACTATATGACACTATCGTCATCAACCTATTTCAAGTCCACTGCAGGACAAGGGTCTCTGCCAGGCATCTCGAATTATTTCTGCCGTGCGTCAACCCAAGTGACCTCGTGCCTGCAATACCCCTTATCTTATATGTCATTTTAATCTTCTGCTGCCCTCAATTGCATTTCTCAACCCTTGGCAACTATTCGGTTAAACCACTGAACAGGCCACCACTTATATCTTCTGTACATATCGTGCCACCTGCCCGACTCCATCTGTCCTCATCTCACGTGGAACATCATCTACTGACGTCGATCTAAAATCCACAAAGCTCTTTTTTATGTCAGCCTTACAGCTGCCATTGCTGTTCTACTAATTCTGCAAGCCCACGGCTTCCTTTGTCATCCTGCTAGTCTATAACAGGTAATTGTTGGTACAATACAGTAATATTTGGTTTCATGAGCTATCGGAAAGCTTTCATTCAAGGCTTCAAAGCGTCATATAAATGTACCCCCACCCTTATTTAGGTGGATTTATTCTATTTAGTTCTACATTACAACTTGTCACTTGCAAAATATTGTCCACTTTAAACTAAAGGCTGCCCGAATCACAGCTTTTGCGCATAAATATAAATGACTTGCTGCAGCAGTTAACGCTGTGGTTTTTGGCATCGTATCACGCAGGTGACAAAAATGATAGTACATGCCTCTTTATTTGCATCTAACCAATTCATGGAAGTCGCACAATAGTACAAGCACACACTTTTGTACGCCTTAAAGGGGCCCTGAAACACTTCTCTAACTAATCATAGAATGACCTCATTATTAAAGGACGTAAACTTCCGGAAGTTTTGTCCCACGAGGTGGACGCTAAGGTCCACTTCTCTGAAATAGATTGTTCAGAATTATAGCCACATGATCTCGTTTTTTATGGCCTAGCAACAGAAGAGCGGAACGACGCCGGAGCCAAAGCCAGTGGATTTTTGAAACCGCAGTCAAAATTCGACCCATACTTCATCCTCAAGCTTCTGACACTCGTGTTTTTGCCATTAGAAGCAGTGAGCACCGCGTTGCAGTAAGCAGCGCTGTGATTTCATTAAGCAGAGAAAATGTCAAGGCCGTCATCAGGGAGAATCTTAGCGGACTGCGGAAGGAAGGAATTTGCCGATATTGGAACAAGACACACGCAGAGGCGCGTGAATTGGAACTGAATGTCATAGAGAAGCTTCTGCACCAAGGCTATTCAGGCTATTCCTGATGTTCTGTGTTTGGGAGCCTCTTTTCTGGGAAATTGTCATAGGGATGATGGTGCAGCTGTTGTGGGGGATACTTGTAATTGAATCAGGACAATTTCCTTTTTAATTTCTTAAAAGTTATCTCACTTAATTCCTTTAGCCATTCAAGATTTCTCGATAGTGATTCTTTTCAGACTCGGATAAACTTTTTCTTAAATCGCTCGATTCTTCGCCACTCTCAAAGGAAAGAAAACCAAAGCAAAGGCAAAGGAAGACTCCACGACGGTATGACGACGGATCTGTACCTGACGTATTTCCTTCGGCCGAGGACATGTAGCGCCAGTGGTTCTACGACTTATTGGACACACTAGATTCCTTGCTAGACAACATGTGTCAGCCAAAAATGTGGCAGCGCATGACACTAATTGCGCAGCATTTGACTGGGAATGGTGACAGCACGTACTGTCAACCGAAAAGTTTACGGACAGGCGGTATCAGAAAACGTCCAGTTTCCCAACAGTCCGCAATAGTAGTCAGTAAAGCAGAGCATCACAATGCTGTTCACATATACTGCTAGAAGCTGCAAATACGAATACTAGTGTGCGTTGTGAGGCTGCTCGGAAATTGGACGTTTTCTGAGATCCCGTCATCCGTAAACTTTTTTTTGGCTGAAAGTACTTGTTGAAGTTCTTCGGGCTTGATCTTGAACTTTAACGGCTCAACGTTCACCGTAGTATGCTCGTAGATGTAACAAGGCAGATCAGTACACCCTTGAAAACGTTTCATAATGTTGTAGAGATGATTTCGGGCTATAACTGTGAGCAGCTGCGAGATCTTTTGCCCGAGGTTTCTAAGGTTGTCAAAATTGCTTTGACTATCCCAGTTACGTCATGGGCATCTGAGATATCGTTTCCATGCCTCCGTCGCGTCAAATCGTACCTGAGGTCAACAATGGGACAAGCCCAGTTAAATCGCATAGCAGTTCTCCATGGGCACAAAGAGTTCGCCCGCAAAGTAAATCTCTGCGACGTCATAGACGACTTTATTCAGGGATCAACTGTTCGCAGAAGCACGTTCTCAATTCTGCGGTAGCCTTTTCTCAAAAAGGAACAGTGGACTTCCTCATACTTAATGCGTCAGCTTTATCCAAGCCGTCAGAGCTCCTGACCTTAAGTTACCCCCTCCCATAAAACCTGCATTTGGCCGCTTCGTTATTAAAATCTCTGCCCTTCAAATTTTGTTCTTGTCTTTTAGTTTTGTATCGAGTTGGTCGTTCGATGACATTTTTGAATGGCGAAGAGCTTATGAGCTATCTTTAGAGCTTATATTGTTAGCTTATTGAAGGAAATCTCATTTTGCCCGGGCTGGAAGAAAGTATAAGGCACTATATTAACAAGCTCATGTAGCTACAACCGCCGATGAAAAAAAAAATCATTTAGTGAACCAGCATTGGTGTCTTAATGGTCTTCATAGACTTGCCACGACCGCTCTAACGTGCCATTAACCAAGTACAAGCAGTGGTGACGCCTAGGCGACCGACAAAGGGAATAAGAAATAAGTTTCTTAGAAATAAAGATTTAAAACTCTTTAATTTTTTTAGTAGCTAGCTTATTGTGGAAATGTTTGTGTTGTCCAGCGGTTCTTACAAACGGAGGTTTTGTAATGAGGTTGTAATATTTGAACAGTTAACTTGTTGAGGAAATTTTCGTATTGCCCACTGTTTTCTCGCACTTTCTAAGTTTTCGTTTTCAATTATTCATTCAGCAGTATGTTGAAAACCATGCGGTCATTCTTTTTACAATATTCGCTAGACTTTAGAAACAAATAAAGCTGATGTTTACATATAGTGCCTCTCCGCCTGTGCACATCTCTTGACAAGGAGCATGCAAGGGGGGGGGGGGGGGGGGGGCGGAAGGAGGACGAAGAAAAGAAATGGTAGGCGACCCTAATCTCGCACCTCGGCGTTGGTGTTTTTAGGTTAACCTTAAGCGAACACAACGCACAAACCTAACTCGGAGGTAGGCGTTTTTCAATAATTAGCCGGTTAAATATCATGCCACCGTCTTGTGTGTAACGTCATCACTTCCATTTTCGACTTACAGGTTTCCATGAATTTCGCCAAAGTCGTGCTTACGTGGCGGGTCACTAAAGTCTACGATTATGTGCTTTGGTGGGCGGTGATTTCTAATTCTAATTTTTACAGACACTTCAGTCAGCTACCTTGCAACTAAGCTTATGTTCTGATATCATATGTGTAATAGAACCCATGAATTTGGTACGGTAATATTTTTTTCAATTTTCGTTTCTGATTTATTTTGAATTTCGTCCCCACTCGTCTCATTGATGCTTAATTAATTATAATTATTCCAGACACTTCAGTAACTCACCTTGTAACGAAACTTACGCTCTGATATTAGGTCTATAGTGAAACTCATGAATTTCGTACTGTACTATTTTTCTATCTGTCTTTCTGATTTATTTTCACTTTCCTAGCCAGTCGTCTCAGGAGGTGAACCGGAAGTGCTGCGCAAGAAACAAACGAGTATCACTCGATGCTCGGGCCACTAAAAGAGAGGGTTCAAATTGTAATGTGTGCTTTACATGTACACAGACACGTGTATATTTCGAGCAACGAACACGTCTCTTAGGACGTTTTAAGGAGTGTAAGGACGCTTGCGAGGACTGGAAATAAATCTGTTGTTGAAAGTTAGCGCTGTATATTTGTCTAATTTGCCTTTCCGTGTCCCTCTCATTCAGCCTGGGCTACAAGAAAGCAGTAGGCACCATATACCGGGTGTCCGAGCTAAATTGGACGAAGATTAAAACAAAAAAAACCCCAAGAGGTCTAGAGAAATCGTACCCGCGGCATAGTAGCCGAATTCGTGTGTACTTACAGCCAATATATTTGTCATCACGTAGTATTACCTAATTGCTTATGATTAGTGAAGTTTAGTTGATTGGGATATCGAAGCCGGGAAACCGTGGCGGCGCAATTGGGACTGTAGCCTTGCGCACTCATCTTGTTCTGTCGATAGGCGCGCCCGGAACCTGTGTTCCTCTTGTTCGATATAGCAAGAGAAACAAACGTTGCGCAGGCTATGTCCATCCAATGCGTTTGGCGGATCTGTACGGCAAGCATATACTGTTGTCGATTACGTAAATCATTTTTGCTTGACGTGTCAGTGCGCAATAATGATATGCGCCCGTACGTACCATGTACATCTTTAGCAAACACTCGAAGATCAAAATTTTGAAAACAAACTTCACTCTGCCAATTGGAGTTGCACGAAATGTGAAGAAAAACCGGACTTCCTCACTCGTGGGCTTTGGACGGATGAAGCTAATTTCTCCAGAAACATACACTGAGTTAGTCTTCGCAACGCGCGCCACTGGAGTGATATAGGAATTCCCACTGGCTGGCACAAACACGACACCTATACCACTGGTCGTTTAATGCGTGGTGCGATATTTTTGATGGAAACATCGTCGGACCCGTATTTTTCGACAACACACTAACGGCGCAACGCTACGTCAACGAAATCCCCGAGGGTCACGTGACCGACGTCTGTTGCAACGTTCCACTTGCGCACTTTCAGTACGCCTGCTCAATACGATGGTGCTCATGCGCATAGTACTAGTAAGTCTCGAGCGTGGCTCGACAAGCTTTTCCCTGGACAGTGGATTGGCCTGCACGGACCTGTAGCCTGGCCTGCAAGGTCGCCGGACATGACACCGCTAGACTTCGTGTGGGGCTACGTGAAAGATAGAGTGCATAGCAACGAAACCACCACACCGGACGCCCTAAAGGCAAAGATAAGCAGAGTCAGCTGCGACATTTCAACGTCCTTGGTCAAAGCTGCAACAGCACGAGTGTTGGAAAGAAGCAAGTATTGTATTCTTTCAGACGGTCCCCTGTTTGAGCGCGTGCTATAAGTGGCAGTGGAAAATAACCATTCAAAACTGGTGTAAAGCGTGACTGTTCAACGCACCTTCATGATACGTCACCCGGTCCTTACATAAAAAAAAAAAGCTTGCCACAAAGACAGAAATAGGTAAAACATTGCTTTGTTTTGCATCTTTTCCGGAGTTCAAGAGACAGAAAGGGTATATGGCTAAACAAGTTTTAGCTTTGGATGCTTCTTTGTGGGTGGCTGAGCCGCCTTATGTGCTTTTGGTTATGTTTTATTGAAATAAACTCCTCAGTGGATCTTTCTTGTTCTTCCGAGAGCTGCTTTCTTCTATTATCGTACTCTTTTGCGAGCTGTTTTTTTTAACAATGGTTGAAACCCTTTTGCAACTTTCATTAACGCGAAGGTTAAAGCCATACCGAGTGCCTCATGATCGAGCAAAACAATCTTGCGTCCACAGATGCTGACGCTTATCGCCGCACGCTGTAGGTCGCGAAACCTCTCGTGCCATTCTGCATGACCAAGCCTTGTATGATGCGGCGATAAACGAATACAGGCGTATATCTTTCAAAGGTTGCTTGGAGGCGCTTGAGTAGCGGCGCGCGAGATATTTCACATTTCGCGTATTTCGCGGGCTTTTGTTTTTTACGACTGCCGCTACTGTGCAGTCGGTACGATTTCTCTAGAGCTCTTGTTTTTTTTTTTTAAACTTGGTCTATGTTTTCTGGGGCACCCGGTAAACAAGCTGACGTAGCTACCTTCGCCGATGAGAGTGTTAAAGAAAAAAAATTAATTCAGTGAACCAGCGTATGTGCCTTTATGGTCTTTATAGAGTTGCCACGACCGTTCTAACGTGCCGTGAACCGCGTCTAACCAGTGGTGATGTCTAGACGACCGAAAAAGGGAACAAGTGAAGAGAAAAATAAGTAAAGAAAACAACAATAGGAAGTAACAACTTCGAATGAGAATGTCAAAGTAACTTAATAAATGTTTGGTGAGTGCGCAGGCTTTAACCTTCATTCTCTTTAGCGTATGTTGAAGTGACTGTCATGAAACTTTTCTTGATCCCGGCCAGGACAATCGCATTTCGATAGGGGCGGCTTGTTTCGACCGCGTGACGTCTGTACGAAAGCCCTTGAATAGTAACAACTTCTGCACTGCTTGCTTTGTCGGAAGCCATGACGAATGAAACCCCGCGTACAGAAAATCCTTGTATTCTATGAAGTCACGGACTCTTCTTTGTTCTTTTTATTGACAGGTTTGAAGGTGACGCATTACGTCTGGTAAAGACACCTGCTTTGCAAAAGGCTAGCGTCATCGCTACCTTTTTCTGCAGTCGATGAGAATAAGTTCGGCGCGCTACGACACTATAACGACACGGACACGCAGTCGTTGATCCTGTGGCGGCCATCATGGATCACCTTACGCGCCACCTATACTCCGTGCGCATTGTGCACAAAGGCGTTTACGAGACCCACCGAACACAACTGCGTAATGATCGCCCATATACACGCTTCTGATGGCGCCAACTATCATGTTTCCGAGAATATCTGGTCTCATCTAAAATTGGTGCAACCATTTTTCCTTGCAAACAGAGACGACAAAACGTGGCGATAGTTGGCTTGCTACGGCCAAGACAATCGCATTTCGATGGGCACGGCTTGCTTCGACCGCGTGACGTCTGTACGAAAGCCCTTGAATAGTAACAACTTCAGCGCGGCATGCTTTGTCGGCAGCCATGACGAATGAAACCCTGCGTACAGAAATTCCTTGTATTCTATGAAGTCACGGAATCTTCTTTGTTCTTTTTATTGACGGGTTAAAAGGTGACCCATGATGTCTGAAGCTAGCGTCACCGCTACCTTTTTCCGCAGCCGATGAGAATAACCTCGGCGTGCTACGACACTATAATGACACGGACACGTAGTCGGTCACGGAGGAAGGAAACTAAGGAGAGGCCCTGACGTCACTCTTTGTGAAGCAAAAGTGAAGCCGGAATTTGGCGTTGCTCATGGCGATGCTCTGCCTTTTGGGCCACCCTCCTCTCTTGTTTACATCTTTCGCAAAACCACGCCGCGCTGCGCGTGGTGTCGCGCGCTCGCGCAACATCTGGCAGAGCACAGTGCAAGTAACACAGCGCAACAAGACACGGTGACTAACGCAAACCCGCCCACTCAGCGCCTTTGCCACGGCCCGAAACCTACCAGAGCAACACGTGTGAGCGCTCAAAACCATAACAACGCCGCCATTGTGGCCCAAAAGGCGTGGCCATACAAAAAAAAAATAAGAAAGCAGCAAAAAAATGAGAACCTACTACGTCATTTCCGCCACACTTTTCTCCTGGCGCGCGGAGGGGGTAGGGCTTCTCCTTAGTTTCCTTCCTCCGTGTAGTCCACGGAGGAAGGAAACTAAGGAGAGGCCCTGACGTCACTCTTTGTGAAGCAAAAGTGAAGCCGGAATTTGGCGTTGCTCATGGCGATGCTCCGCCTTTTGGGCCACCCTCCTCTCTTGTTTAGATCTTTCGCGAAACCACGCCGCGTTGCGCGTGGTGTCGCGCGCGCTCGCGCAACATCTGGCAGAGCACGGTGCAGGTAACACAGCGCAACAAGACACGGTGACTAACGCAAACCCGCCCACTCAGCGCCTTTGCCACGGCCCGAAACCTACCAGAGCAACACGTGTGAGCGCTCAAAACCATAACAACGCCGCCATTGTGGCCCAAAAGGCGTGGCCATACAACAAAAAAAAAACCAAAAAAGCACCAAAAAAATGAGAACCTACTACGTCATTTCCGCCACACTTTTCTCCTAGCGCGCGGAGGGGGTAGGGCCTCTCCTTAGTTTCCTTCCTCCGTGGTGTAGTCGGTGATCCTGTGGAGGCCATCATGAATAGAATCACTGGAAAAAATTTCAGAGTACCGCATTCGTTTTCCCCGCGCCGCCGACGCGTTCATTGGCCCAACCGTATCACGTGACTTTGGGGTGCCATATACCTTCCAAGCGCCGCGTGGGCCAGCTGAGTTAGAGCGCAAGCAGTGCAGGTTCCCTAGGTTTTTTGTGTTCCAATTGTTGCGCTTAGGGTGCCTGCAGTTGGGCTACAGGCCCTTCACAGCCGTCCCGGCTAGTGGAGTGTGTCCGTTCTGTAGCGCTCGTGAGGACTCGGTTCATGCCTTTACGCAGTGTTTGCTTCCTGCAGCTCTTCTCTGTAGGATTACTAGTCTTTTTAATCTCGCAGGCATTTTTTATCATACAGTTCGATTTTACCAGTTAGTGCTTCTCCTCGCCGAGTGCTCCTAACAAGTTTCGTTGGCGCGCCGCGATGCAGTTTTCGGGGGGAGGGAACCGGGCCTTCACGAAGTCCTTGCGAAAGCACGGAAGGAGGTCTGGTTCCATCTCACCCGGGAGCGGCACCGCTTGGGCGAGAAGTTTCTCGAAGTGTGGGCCCGTCCTGCGGTGATTTTTGATGAGTCAGGTGGAAAGCTATCCATTAGGTTATGATGCATGCTGCTAAGGTCGCTCGACTCGGCCGTGTGCGCCAGTCGATCTACGGGGTTTTGTTTGGCTCAGTGGAACCCAGAGCTGGAACCGGTGGTGGCGCACCCTTGGTTGGTCGCGCTGCTCTGCGGACGGCTTTGGTGCTCTCCATGGTTGTGTGCATTGGCCTCTTTGGCGCCGAGGCAGTCCGAGGGTCAGTCAGGCTTGAGTCCTGTAAGGCCGACATGGCTGTTTATGTGTTGAGTGCGCTAACTCTGTGTTGCTGCACCACAACAGCCCCCTTGTCCGGGAAGGACCATTGGCCCGAACCAAGTCCCCCCACCCAGTCAGCCCGGGTTGAGGGGGAGAACCGGGGTCAATGTATCGGATGATGCTCGGTTGATGAGCACACGAAAGGTCATGGACGCGACGCCTTCAAAGGTGCCAAGTCCTCTTCCCATCTGACAACGGTTCGCATTTGACTGCAAGGAAATCACGCCTAGCTGCTGCGCCTTCCGATGCAGCAACCAAACTGAGTCTGGAAAGACTTTTCTCTAGATTCCGGCCGGGAAAAATGACCGAGAGCGTCGTTCTGCGTGTTTACACAGAATCGGCCTGGAGAACTTCAAGCATACAAAAAACACCCGCGTCTACGAGGTATAAGTACACCTTGCTGCTGCTTTTCGGCACTGTTTTAGAAGTTATTTAAGCGAAGTGCACGCGGTGTTAGCGATGCTACGAAAATAGGAGTTCATTGCAAGGATCGCTCGCGTCTTTCACGCTTGATGCGGGTACACGTGTACGCGTTTTTTGCTCAACACACGCGGTTATTCCGTGCTCGTGGCACGGGAAGGCAGACTTGTCGCGCGAGAAATCCGCGTCCTCACGTGCACCTGCAGGTACTCGCATGATTTCTCCGCGCACGTGAGCGCGCTCTCGCCTCTAGTCACCCACCCATATGGCACTTGCTTTTCGCAGATCGTGACGATCGCAGTCAACAAAAACATGGCGAATACGAGGCCCATGATACTTCCCTTTTTCCACTTATCTTTTGCTCATTTATACATACGAGTCTAGAGCTTGAATCCAATGGCCAGGGGATATTCGCAACACATGCTTCAAATTTTGAGCTTGTAAGCCGAGCACATGCAATGAACTGAAGTCAGCATACATACTATGTTTTATATTGAAATGCCACGGTGCATATCCAAGTCACGTTGTGCTTGATGCATAACAAGAAATGCAAAACAACAGAACACCCCGTAGCTTTAGTTTCACTCTGTCACTATGCAGGTTACATAAACCGCTCTAAAATCACAAGAATGTTGTGCATCACCTATGTAACTTAGAAAAAAAGAGTGCTGCGTCACCAGCGGGCGTTCCTGCTTTTTTTTTTTTTTTTTTTACGGAGGCAGCAAATCTTGGCAGTCTAAGAAAACAGTCATAAATAAGTTGAGAAGAGTAGCCGCTCATGGAACGCACTTGACAGCCGCGTTCATAAATCGCAATGTAGCAAACTCTCGCTCATTATCAGTGTACAGAAGTACATATACGTTGCTGTAATTACGAAAATGGCTCATATTGGCCTTCCACAAGATTTAGTGCGCAATATGGTCATCGAAGTTGATTTTCACGCCTGCTGTGCACAGATCGTCTTAGGATCACGGCCAAACACCGGTGCGCAACACGGCAGTCGCAGTGTGTCGTGCGTATACGGCGGACGAAGTCGCCCGGCAGAATCGAGGACGCGCGGTATCCGTTTACAAACTAAATTAAATGTATCCGATTTAGCTTGTGAAATTATACAATGAACGTACGTGCCTGTCACACTGTGAGGTGTTAGTTTCGTCCTGCTTGGAAACATTCAATAGAAGCCGACAGGTGTCCACGATGTTCACACCCGAAAGCACAAGGTTGCCTCAATCCGGCTGAAAGTGACGAAATGTTTCCTTCGTATAGCCCGCTCCGCGGAAGGGGAGAAAACGCCTGTATAAGCTCCCTACAGCAGCGCTAAGCTGCTGCCCACAATCGTAGCACACTTCCAGCTGTGTACACAATCGGCGTGCAAAAGAACCACTGGCTGCATTACTTCGCACAAAATAACATTTTATTTTCGTTCTTAGCAACCATTATCTCCGGGCACAAAGTATTTGTAGTTCAGCAAACACTCAAACCGAATTGTCACCGAATATCAAGCTCTTCCAACACGGCGGCCTTCCCGCGACGTGGTCGGCTTGGAAGGTACATGGCGTTGGCCGCTCAGTGTTGCCAGTCAAATCCCGAACTTTGCGGTACTCTGAAATTTTTTCGAGTGACTCTAATCATGCATCACCTTTCGCGCCACCTATACTCCGTGCGCATAGTGCACAAAGGCGTCTACGAGACCCACCGAGCACAAATGCGTAATCATCGCCCATATACACGCTTCTGATGGCGCCAACTGTCATGTTTTCGAAAATATGTGGTCTTATTTAGAATTGGTGGAACCATTTTTCCTTGCAAACAGTGACGACAAAACGTGGCGATGGTTGGCTTGCTACGGCCAAGACAATGGCATTTCGACGGGGGCGGCTTGCTTCGACCGCGTGACGTCTGTACAAACAGTCTTTGAATAGTAACAACTTCAGCGCTGCATGCTTTGTCGGACGCCGTGACAAATGAAACCCCGCGTACAGAAATTACTTGTATTCTATGAAGCCCCGGACTCTTCTTTGTTCTTTTTATTTACGAGTTTGAAGGTAACCCATGATGTCTGCTAAAGACACCTGCGTTGCAAAAAGCTAGCGTCATCGCTTCCTTTTTCCGCAGGCGATAAGAATAAGCTCGGCGTGCTACGACACTATAACGACACGGACACGCAGTCGGTGATTCTTGGGCGGCCATCATGGATCACCTTGCGCGCCACCTATACTCCGTGCACATTGCGCACAAAGGCGTCTACGAGACCCACCGAGCACAAATGCGTAATCATCGCCCATATACACGCTTCTGATGGCGCCAACTGTCATGTTTTCGAAAATATGTGGTCTAATTTAGAATTGGTGGAACCATTTTTCCTTGAAAACAGTGACGTCAAAACGTGGCGATGGTTGACTTGCTACGGCCAAGACAATCGCATTTCGATGGGGGCGGCTTGCTTCGACCGCGTGACGTCTGTACAAACAGTATTTGAATAGTGACAACTTCAGCGCTGCATGCTTTGTCGGTCGCCGTGACAAATGAAACCCCGCGTACAGAAATTCCTTGTATTCTATGAAGTCACGGACTCTTCTTTGTTCTTTTTATTAACGGCTTTGAAGGTGATGTCTGCTAAAGACACCTGCTTTGCAAAAAGCTAGCGTCACCGCTACCTTTTTCCGCACCCGATGAGAATAAGCTCGGCGTGCTACGACACTATAATGACACGGACACGCAGTCGGTGATCGTGTGCCGGCCATCATGGATCACCTTGCGCGCCACCTATACTCCGTGCGCATTGTGCACAAAGGCGTCTACGAGACCCACCGAACACAAATGCGTAATCATCGCCCTTATACACGCTTCTGATGGCGCCAACTGTCATGTTTTCGAAAATATGTGGTCTCATCTAGAATTGGTGGAAGCATTTTTCCTTGCAAACAAAGACGACAAAACGTGGCGATGGCTGGCATGCTACGGCAGCTGGAGCATCGGTCGAAGTGAAACAGGCGTGCTGTTTGCATGCACGCGTAAACAAACAAATACGGCCGTGCTACGTACACAAATTTCCCTACTCAGCCAACTGACAATCACGAATTTTCGCTTCTTCGCCCAAGCAAGCGTTTACGGGATGCGTGATGCCGTACTTCTCTTCGACCTCGCCAACGTCAACACAGCAATCAAACGCAGTTTTGAAAAGAATGCCACTTTTAGCAGCGACCGCAGCTTTTGCATCTGGTAGAGAGCGAACTTTTTTATGTAATGGGCGTAGAGTAGCAAAGGAAAGATACCTGCGCAAGGCGGAGGTCCGAAAAAACGAAAGAAACAGCGTCGCGATGGCAGTTGAACAGCCTTATGGCAACATGTCGAAACGTCGCCCGCAAATCACGCTTTGGAGTTTATCAGTGGTAGCGTGTCTGCCTCACACACGTTAACGGTGGGTTCGACTGCCAATGATAACATTTCTGCATTTTCTATGTTGAATGCCATAAACGTTATAAATATTCCATTTCACTATATATTCTTTCGAACTGGACGTGCTGGAACCTAGCGGCAGCTCCAGTTCAGCAATGGAGGTGGCAGCGCTCGCTTTTTCCCTTGACCGCTGCAAATAACTCTTACGAGCGTAATATAGAGACAATTGTAAAGTACGTATTAGCTATTTACCTGTAATGAAGCTATTACGAAACCAAAATAACACGGCAAACAGCTACTTCATCGGAAGTGTGTACATATATATAGGCTCGCCGCAACGCGGCCAATCGCGTTGCTGCGCAAGTGTGCTGCGTTGCTGCACAACCTCGCCGCTAACAAACCTTCGCTCGTTGGAAAGAAAAGTGAGAACGTCCCTGAAAGTGATCATTCGTGAATACATCCCCTGTGAAACACTCTCGTGGATAGTTTATGTGAGCGTGGCCGCATGTATGAAATCCTCCATTGCGAGTGGCTCCCGTCCACAGCTCATGCAAAGGAACCAATCGGCGTCGAGGAATTCTATCCTGGTTGGGCTTGACTGTGATCGAGAGTGCCCCGTATGACTGGAGTATAAGGAAGTAGACGAGAGAAACTGTCATCCACATAAATAAATTGGCCCAGCAATTTATATGATGTGTTATGTGCAGGGATTCCATCGGGCATCGCGAATATGAACAACATGAAATAATTGCTGTTTTAATTTGAAACTACAGTTTTTGTATGCCTAGTTTGCCTTCAATGATCACCGGTTATTTTTGTAACCCCCCTTCATGCTCCGTCTGTACCCATACCCGTCTCGTCTCTTATCCATCTGTAGCCCTTAAAAAGCTTGGCAAGATCTAGTGCAATGCTTAATTATATATATAATTGTGTCGCTGTACTTTTTGTAAAAGTGTTTAACTTCAGCAGCCACAGAAACAACCAGGCGCCAAATAAGGGCTAATGTTCACATGCACATTATCTAGAAGAGGTCGGTGCCGGCGTTAACTGATACAGTTAAGGCGTTGGGAATCTTGTAAAGCGGATCTGCACCAAGATTTTCTAAGGATCCGTCTCTTTTGCAGTTGTCTTCACCCTTAATTCGTGGCTTACGTGCTACAGGGTTTGGTTACTTAGCGGAGTAGATAATAAAACAATCCACGGGAAAGTTTAGTTACACAGTACAGTCCCTGTGCATTTCACTTGAAGTACTCCGGTTGCAAGCATGGCTCCCGATTACTTTAGCCTCTTGTACAGGAGTTGGGGAAGGCTCTACATGCTACTTTTTTTTTCAGAAAGCCACCGAACTTTTCCTAACTTTCTTTATGGCTGATTCACTGTGATCACGTGTTATTATTGCATTATGAGCAGTTAATTTGAGTTTTCTGCTGTTCCTTACTGTGATTTCTTTCTTCGTGTTTTTCAGGTTTTACCTAGGCAAGGTACCAGGAACAGTCCATATGAAACCCGGTATTTATTGAAGCAGAAGTCAAACATGCTCTTCTCTCTTCATGGGACGTGTCCTTGCTGGGTTCAGCTAGGAAAGGAAATCGCAAAGGAACCGGCAGCAAAGCGTTTTAGTCGAGGTGTGTCCGTGCGAGAGAGAAAGAGGCTCTGCATCTTCCTTATAATCGTCAGTACTAATCTGAAGCTCGGAACATGACTGACTAGAACTTTCCAGATCATATTTTTTCTCGAGGGGAAATGTCCAGCAACAACAAAATTCTGGCATTGTAAAAGACGGCCGTTGTCGCTGAAACCGCCTCACTATGCGCCACCATTTGTAAAACCTAGAGGAGGCAGACATTTATTGCGTTTTTTTTTTTTGCCATCTGCGCTCTCAAGCTATATATTGCAGATACCTCCCCCGCGCCTCTTAATCTGGTTCTTGCATGCCATCTACCCTTGGATATTTTGCAGACATTCCACGAGAAACAAAGCACCACCATAGGATATAGTAGGTGTTGATGATCCCTTAGGACTCCTTTTCACCCTTTTCGCAGACCGCTTCGTTCTAGAGAAACGAGATGGCGCTTTCGGAGGCGCACCACAAGTTGCCTCACCGACAGTGCACGAATACGAAAGAACTACTGCTTCCACCTTGCTTATGTGCGATGAGCCGTCGAAAACGCAACTGAGTTGTTACTAACGCACTCTGTTCCAATCGTGATGAATGGAGTCATGTAGAATGAAGACTGTGCAATAGTTGGCTGGAAAAATAGGTACTGTCATATTAAGGAATGGAATGAATCTATGTGCCCTAGTTCGTGGAGCTATGCTGCAACTGTCCGTAGATGTTATTGGCACTTGCAGATGTACGGCTTTCCTCGAGGATACATAAATTTGCTCATCCGCCATCGTCGTATCGCTAGCCTTCAAAAAAACTGCTTCAGCTCTTGAACGTCAGTGAGGGTGAGCACCACTCGTTAAACAATGACAAAGGGAATAGCGCTGCAGTCACTGTAACTGTCAGTTACTGTCAGTCACAGTAAGTTTCGCACACAATATCAACGCACATCTATCCAACTGGCATGGAAACTTACGCGCACTCTATGGCCAACGTGCGAATGAGTGAATCGGCGCACACTTGAATATTGGCGGCGAGGAGTTACGGAGTTGCCATCTATAGGAAGCGCCTCGCTGGCGTAGTATAAGGGATCATGCGGCGCGCTCCTCATAGGTTTTGCTGACAGCGCTCACTGAAAACACCACGTGATAGCTCTCCCGGACATTTCTGCAACTACTTTCGATAAGAGAGAACTTTTTTACTGTCTAAGTAATAATCTTGGGCAAACTGAAAGCACAGAATCGTTTACAGACGCTATCTCTTTACCGAATACGTACAGTGAACGCCGCTGCGCGCGGTCGCCGCGATGGAATCTCCCGAACCGGCTTTTTGCGTGAAAGGTAGGTAAACGCTGAGAGCAAACTATGTGAAATTTGTTCTTATAGTGTTTGTATAACTAAATGGAGCGTAATAGAATGAAGCTTCAATGCAGCGATCGCACAGATTTGCAGCGACCGACTGCACGTCTACATGCTTGTCGGCGCAGTTTCGCTTTTGCCGCGTGCGCGTTTTCGCACCGTGCCATGAGCTTTAGGCCGCAGAATATTAGCATTTGAAAGTATACAAGCAACCATTGTTGCGTGGGCGCTATCAGAGCTGTTCAAAAATAAGTTCATTGTAGAGACTTCCACGCCTACGGGGACTGTGATGTGCCGTCGCGACGATTCAATCTTTCTTTTTTCTTCTAAATTCTTGGACGTTTCCATATTATTTCTCGTGTTGCGTCGCACTGTATGTTTATCGGTGTTCTCAGCGTGTGATTCCCGCTGCTGCTTTTTTGTGATCCAGTGCATTAATTCATAACACGTACAAACATGACCATAAGCCATGCCTTTTTTGAATGTGCGTCTTACCGCTCCCTTTCCATTCGACTGAACTTGCCAGTATCTATAGCATCGACAAATTCATAGACCAAACCGTCATGACATTAGTCGGGCAGCGGACTCGGGCGAGCGTCTCAGTGCGCGTTTTCCGAACATCGCACACCCGGAGCCGTGGCAGAAATCTTCCTCGTGTCTGTGCTTGCTGCATACCCGAGTTGTAGCCGATGGCTGTTTACCGGTTTTATCTTTCGCGAGCCAAGTTTCACGCAGCTTCTTGTGCTGCGGCTACGTGTGAATAAGGCTGACACCGGGCTCCGTTGCGTACGTCCGGCACTCCGGCACCGAGAAGTAGCCTACCATGCTGCGCGCCTTCAAAGGCAGCCACTACCTATTCTAGTGCTGTCAAACGTTGTAAAGGAGACACTCGAAGCGGGAAAATCTCGTTACTAAATGAGGATCGCAGCGTACGAGGGAATTTAAGCTCTCGTTTCCAGCTGGCTTCAGCGCTCCCGAAGCAGCCGACGCGGCCGCTATGTCCACGTGATCCCTAATAGCACGTCACGCCGACAGTGGCGCCAGCATTTCCCGTGGTGGAGCTCGAGGCCAATATGTGCACCATACACGTTCAATAAATGACGGACTACGCTGATAGCGCGCGAATGGTCGAAGCTGAATGTTTCGTGACTGTCCACAAGAGTAAGCGTGTTAGTAGCGACAATACATCTTTGTTACAAGGCATTACAAGCCACGAAAAAGCTGCGTTTCAAGCCTTACGCACAGCGAGAAGAAATCTATCGGAAGTGAGCATACCCGTGAGCAAGTAGGCAGAAAATACTCAAATAGGGACCGCACCAAGGAAGACAGAAATGTGACAAGCCACTGGTTCAAAATGTTTGCCAAATAAAGAATCAAGAGCAAAGCACGCTAATCCTGACTCAATTCATGAGTGGAATGCTCGGATAGCTTGAAATACACGTTTAGCCTCGCTTTTAGAACAAGCACAATATGTGCTGCTTGCGCCGTTTGGACATTGCTTAATCAGCTCCAAGCGCGTTTGCATTTTCTCTGAAGGTGTGGCCAAAGCTTGGTTTCATCCACCAAGTCACCATGTACGATATCTCCCAAAGCGTATGTTTGTTAAGCCGCACCAGCGTCATACACACCATTTGTAAAAGCGGAGGCAATGGAGGCAGTTGAGGCATGCAACAGACGCGTCACCACGTGATTAAACATGGCAGTGCGCACGGGATTGCCACGAAAAGGGCCACTATTTTATTACCTTCGGCTGTTCTCCAAGGTTTACTTATCTTAAATCACCAGAATATTTGCAATACGCACTATAATGCCAACTGGGGAAAAGAAGCAATACTTGTTCTCGCTTTCTTGTACCACTAACATAGAAACAAGGAAAAATAGGGAAGACGCCTGCTCTGCTACCCCACTTGGGGAAGAGGGGATGAATGATTAAACCGTCCTAAAGATTGTGCCTTAGTTTTGCAGCAGTATTTAAAAGACAAGGATACACCGGACGTCATAATTCTGCAGGAAACACACGGGATTGCAAAGCTAGCAGGATACAGATCTTTTGGCTATGCCGAAGGGGACACCAGGGCATTAACTACGCTGGTAAAAAGAAATATAACTTGCGTGCAGCACAACACAGGCATAACGCACATTGACAATATTCTATTGGAACTCATCCCACAAAAAAAGACAGGACGTAGCTTATTTATTCTCAACATTTATAGCAACCCCATGATACATAAACACAAGTTCGAGAACCTATTCCAGAAAACACTGAGACTTGCTGGAGAAAATCCGGTAGTTATAGGAGGAGACTTTAATGCCCCACACACCACGTGGGGATACTTATATACCAGAGCAAAAGGAAGGGACATATGGAACGACTCGCAAGTATTAGGCCTCACGCTCGTCACAGACCCCGCCACTCCAACCAGAGTAGGCACGGCGCTAAACAGGGACACAACCCCAGACCTAACCTTTACCAAGAATATTGAAAAGGCGACGTGGCGCAACACACTGGAAGATTTGGGTAGTGACCACCGCATATTGGAGTTACACGTAAGAGAAGGGCCGAATAGACCCAAGGAACGAAAGATCAAATTAGTAGACTGGGAACTATTTCGTAGAACGCGAGAGACGAAACAGCAACGATCAATCGCAGACATAGAACAATGCACTAAGGAGCTCAGTCATGACGTCAAAGCTGCCACAAAAATAGCACCACCTGAATCTAACTTGGATAAATGCGACAGCAGACTTCTCCACATGTGGGAAGCTAAGCAGTCGCTTCAGAATAGACTTAGCGGTCAGAAGCATAACAGAAAGTTAAGAAAGCGCATAGCGCTCCTCAAAAAAAAAATAAAAAAAAATATAGAAGAACGTGCTAAGCAATTGATCAAACAACAATGGGACGAGATGTGGAATTCTATGGACGGACAATTAAGCACCGGCAAAACCTGGCACATGCTCAGGTTCCTGCTTGGCCATGACAATAACAAGAAAAATCACATGCAAGCCATTAATAAGTTAATACACGCATATGAGGGCCCAGAAGAGGAATTTCTCAATGAATTACAGCAGAAATACTTAAAACAGGCACCCCCTTGCATCTATCCTTGCTACAACGGGAATACAAACGCAAAATTAGACGAGGAACTCACGGAGGCAGAAATCCGCGCGGCCCTGCAAAAGTTAAACACCAAATCCGCCCGAGGTCCGGACGGTATAACCAACAAGACTCTCGGGAACCTGCAAGACTCTCGGCACGCTGCAAGGCACTGTCATCTCGCCGATGCTGTTTAATCTCGTCTTGATAGGACTTCCCGAAAAATTAAATCACATAGAGTCCCTGAATCACACAATCTACGCGGACGATATTACTATCTGGACCTGTGATGGCAGCGACGGATCAATAGAACAACGACTCCAGACTGCAATTAATACAGTAGAGGAACACCTTATGGGGAACAGGCCTCACATGCTCTGCAGAGAAATCTGAACTTCTATTGTACCGCCCCACACTTAGAGGCAGGCCTCCCAAAGGATACGACAGAAACAAGGCTGATGAGGAAATCAAGCTACACACCAAGAACGGGCGGAATATCCCAATAGTCAACCAGCTCAAAGTCTGGTATTCGAGAACAAAGGCACAAATAGGGAAACCGTAAAGACGTTAGACACAAAGGTAACAAACACCATGAGATTAATAAAACGAATTACTAACAAGCACCAAGGTATGAAGGAAGAAAGTATCATACGGCTGATACAATCATTCGTAATCAGTCAGATCACATACATAGCAGCCTTCCACAATTGGTTTGCAGCTGAAAAGCGTAAAATTAACAACATGATAAAAAAAGCATACAAAATAGCACTAGGGATTCCCATCAGTACGAGCACGGATCTCTTGCTAAAGTTAGGACTCCACAACACACTGGACGAACTCATAGAAGCACAACAAACATCTCAAGCAGAGCGACTAACCAAAACGAAAACGGGACGGCATATACTAAGCAAACTAAGAATGAATTACCACAATCTATACGGGGAAAAGAGGACGATAACGACAGAAATTCGTGACAAACTCCTAGTACCAAATATACCCAAGAACATGCATCCAGGTTAAACGACGGCAGACGCAAGAGTAGAGCAGAGAAAATTATCCGAAGCTTTGGGTCAGACGACAGAAAACCTTCGTAGACGCGGCTTAATACCCAGACAGAAATAGCTTTGTAGCAGTAATCGCAGATCACACCCAAAAACCCCTTACAAGCGTATCAGTTAATACCAAACATTCCGAGACTGCGGAGGAGGTAGCCATTGCACTAGCATTGGTCTCCACGAATGCTCAGTACATCATTAGCGATTCTCAAGCGGCCATTAGAAATTATGCAAAAGGTAGGATCTCTCCTGAGGCATGGCACATCATCAGAGTCAATTAAGCAAAGTTCTCCAATCCAGAGAAGAACGGCAGGCTATTGCTCTGGTTCCCAGCGCATACGTCTCCAGACATTCCCGCAGTCAACCTCAACGAGGTAGCACACCGCGAAGCTCGAGGTCTTACTCGCCGAGCTGAGCAAAGAGTGACTTCCATCGGTCAGGAGAACGCGGAGGAGGAAATCTGGAGAGAAAAAGATATATTAACAAGATTTAGCGATATTAACAAATTCTATCAAAATCGGAGGCGAGTATTACCACCGCCTCACACTAAACTGAACAGAGCTGAGTCCGTTACTTGGAGGCGACTACAAACAGAAACTTATACGAGTCCCGTGCAACTAAAAACTTTCTACCCCGATATATACGAGAGCGATATGTGCAAGCTATGCAATTCTGTTAGAGCCACCCTTCAACACACGTTGTGGGGATGTGAAATATACCAAAATAAAATGGCAGTCTCCCCAGAAAATCTACGGGTGCGGTGGTCGGCCGTGCTGCTCAGCTCAGAACTCCAAGACCAACTTTGGGCCGTCCAGCGAGCCAAGGAAGCCGCACGGGAGCAGCAGCCCCCAGTGGCCATATAGGTGGCCCCAGGCTCGGGCCTCCCAATCGCCGGATTCCAAATATAGTTATCACATCATGACCACATTTAAGCATGATCAGGGGGGAGGGGCATGGCTCACCATTTGTGCAGGCCTACGTGCATAGTGCCACAACATTCCGCGAAACGTTCTCAACCCCTGACGCTACGAGGTCGTCGTCGTCATCACCATCACCATCATCATCATCACCATCATCATCATCATCATCATCTTGCCTATGCCCACTGCAGGGCAAAGGCCTCTCCCATACGTCTCCAGCTACCCCGGTCATGTGCTAATTGTGGCCATGTTGTCCCTGCAAACTTCTTAATCTCATTCGCCCGCATAACTTTCTGCCGCCCCTTGCAACGCTTCCCTTCTCTTGGAATCCAGTCCGTAACCCTTAATTACCATCGGTTATCTTCGCTCCTCATTAAATGTCCTGCCCATTCCCATTTCTTTTTCTTGATTTCAACTAAGATGTCATTCACGTACGCTTGTTCCCTCTCCAAATCTGCTCTTTTCTTTTGATGTTACACCCATCATTCTTCTTTCCATAGCTCGTTGCGTCGTGCTTAATTTAACTAGAACCCTTTTCGTATTCCTCCAGGTTTCTGCCCCGTAGGTCAGTACTGGTAAGACAAAGCTGTTATACACTTTTTTTTGAGGGATAATGGTAACCTGCTGTTCATGATCTGAGAATACCTGTCAAATGCACTCCAGCGCCTATTCTTATTCTTCTGATTATTTCAGTCTAATGATCCGGATCCGTGGTCACTATCTGCCCTAAGTAGATGAGACTCAACCCTAAACCCCCGTAAGTATACATATGTGATTGACACTAGCATCACCAATATCAGCACCAGAGAAAACTGTGAATGGGGCAGTATTTTTAACTATATGATAGTATCCTCATCAGCCTATTTTAAGTCCACTGCAGGACAACCATCTCTGCCAGGTATCTCGAATTATATCTGGCGTGCGTCAACCCTGGTGATTTCGTGCCTACAATGCCCCTGATCTTAGATCTCATTCCAATCTTCTGCTGCCCTCAATTGCATTTCTCTGCCCTTGGTAAAGACTCGGTTAAACCACTGAAGAGGCCACCACTTATATCTACTGTACCCATCATGTGACCTGCCCGGCTCCAATTGTCCTCTTCTCACGTGGAATATCATCTACTGACATTAATCTCAAATCCACTTAGCTCTTTTTTATGTCAGACCTATAGCTGCCATTGTCTGTTCTACTACTCATTGTGCAAGCCCTCGCCTTCATTTGTCACCCTGCAAGTATATAACAGGTAACTGTTGGCACAATACAGTGATATTTGTTTTCACGAACTATTCGAAAGCTCTAATTCAAGGCTTGAATGCGTCATGTAAATGTACCCCTTCCATTATTTAGGTGGACTTGCTCCATTTGGTTCTGCAATATAACTTGTGAATTGCCAAAAATTTTCTACGCTTGAACTGAAGGCTATCACACTTCCCGATCCGTAGCTTTTGCGCATAAAATGACTTGCTGCAGCAGTGAACGCTGCGGTTTTTGGCATCGTTATCATGCAGGTGACAAAAATGATAGTACATGTCTCTTTATTTGCGTCGAACTAATGCCTGGAAGTCGCACAATAGTACATGCACACACTCTTGTACGCCTTAAAGGGGCCCTGAAACACTTTTCTAACTAATCATAGTATGACCTCACTATTGGAGGACGTATACTTGGGTAAGTGTTGTCCCAGGAGGTAGATGCTAACGACCACTTCTCTGAAATAGATTGTAAAGAATTATAGCGACATGACCTCGTTTCCTCATGGACTAGCAACATAAGAACGGAATGACGCCGGAGACAGAGCCGGGGAATTTTTGAAAGTGCAGTAAAAATTCGACCCATACTTCGACCTCAAGTTCCTGACACTCGCGTTTTCGCGATTCGAAGCAGTGAGCACTGCTTTGCAGAAAGTAGCGCTGAGATTTGATCAAGCAAAAAAAATGGTCAAGGCCGTCAGGGAGAGTCCTAGCGGACTTTCGAAGGGGTGATTTTACCATTTTGGACTGATAGAAAGGCAGAGGCGCGAGAATTGGAACTTAATATCTTTGAGAATAAGCTCCTGTGCCAAGGCAAATGAATTTAATATAGCGATCCTTGATATTCTGTCTTTGGGAGCCTCTTCTCTGGGACGTTGTCATAGGAATATTGGTGCAGCTTTTGTGGGGTATACCTCTAATTGAATCAGGACGATTTCCTTGTTAAATTCCTAATTCCTTTAGCCATTCAAAATTCCTCGATATTGATTCTTTCCAGACTGCGATAATCTTTTTCTTAAATCACTCTGTTCTTGGCCAGTCCTTCAAAGTGTGTGTGAGCCACTCTCGAAGAAAAGCAAATCAAAGCAAAGGCAAAGGAAGACTCCACGATGGTACGACGACGGATCTGTACCTCAAGTATTTTCTTTGCCCGAGGACATGTACCGCCAGTGGTTCAACAACGTATTGGACACACTAGATTCCTCGCTAGACGACAAGTGTCCGCTTAAATGTGGCATCACGTGACACTAATTGAGCAGCATTTGACTGGCAATGGTGACAGCACGTGCCATCAACCAAAATGTTTACGTACCACGCGGTATCGGAAAACGTCCAATTTCCGAACAGTCCGCAGTAGTATTCAGTAAAACCGAGCATCACAATGCTGTTCTCATGTACTGGTAGAAGCTGTAAATACGAATACTAGTCTGCGTTGTGAGGCTGCTCGGAAATTGGACGTGAGATCCCGTCGTCTATAAACTTTTTTTGGTTGAAAGTATTTGTTGAAGTTCTTCGGGCTTGATCTTGAACTTTAACGGCTCAGCGTTCACCGTAGTATGCTCGTAGATGTAACAAGGCAGCTCAGCACACCCTTGAAAATGTTTCACAATGTCGCACAAATGATTTCGGGCTATAACTGTGAGTAGATGCGAGAGCTTTTGCCCGAGATTGCTAAGGTTGTCAAAATTGCTTAGACTATCCTAGTGACGTCATGGACACCTGAGAGATCGTTTCCATGTCTCCGTCGCGTCAAATCGTATCTGAGGTCGACAATGGGACAATCGCAGTTAAATCGCGTAGCAGTTCTCCATGGACACAAAGAGTTTGGCCGCAAAGTAAATCTCTGCCACGTCATAGACGACTTTATTCAGAGATCAACTGTTCGCAGAAGCACGCTCTCAATTCTGCGGTAGCCTTTGGATAAAAGAACAGTGAACTTCATCACAGTATAATGTGCCTGCTTTATTCAAGCTGTCACAGCTCCTGACCTTAAGTTACCTCCTCCCATAAAACGTGTATTTTGCCGCTTCGTTATTTAAACCTCTGCCCTTTGAGTTTTGTTCTTGTCTTTTAGTTTTTTATCGAGTTGGTCTTTCGATGACATTTTTGAATGGCGAAGAGCTTATGAGCTATCTTTAGAGCTTATATTGTTAGCTTATTGAAGGAAATCTAATTTTGCCCTGGCTAGAAGAAAGTAGAAGGCACTATATTAACAAGCTCATGTAGCTACAACCGCCGATGAAAAAAAAAATTCATTTAGTGAACCAGCATCGGTGTCTTAATGGTCTTCATAGACTTGCCACGACCCTTTTAACGTGCCATTAACCAAGTAGAAGCAGTGGTGATGCCTAGGCGACCGACAAAGCGAATAAGAAATAAGTTTGTTAGACATCAAGATTTAAAGCTCTTTTTAATTTTTTTAGTGGCTAGCTCATTGTGGAAATGTTTGTATTGTCCAGCGGTTCTTACAAACGGAGGTTTTGTAATGAGGTTGTAATATTCGAACTTTGGCTTACTGAGGGAATTTTCGTATTGCCCACAGTGTTCTCCCACTTTTTCAGTTTCCGTTTTCATTCACTTATTTATTAGTATATTGAAAACTGTGCGGCCATTCTTTTTAGTATGTTCCCTAGGCTTTAGAAACAAATAATGCTCATGTTTGCATAGATTGCCTCTCCACTGTGTATATCTCTTGCCAAGAGGAGCATGCAAGAAGGGGGGGGGGGGGTGAGGACGAAAAAAGAAATGGTAGGTGATGCTAATCTTTGACTTAAGTGTCTCTTAGTTGCACTCGCACCTAGGCGTTGGTGTTCCTTCGGTTAACTTTAGGCGAACGCAACGCATGAACCGAACTCGCAGGCAGCAGTTTTTCATTGATTAGCCGGTTATTATGAAGCTGGGACGCTATATTCATAGATTTTTCCAAAGCTTTCGATACCGTACTTCTCTCAAAACTACTGTCCAAACTAAATGCCATTCTTAACAACCCTCAATTAGTGAACTGGATACAAAGTTTTTTGTCTCACCGCTCTCAATTCGCAAGCTTTAACTCGATCAATTCTTCGGTGGTGAATGTGTCATCAGGCGTCCCTCAAGGCTCGGTCCTCGGACCTCTACCTTTCTTACTATATATTAATGATTTGCCACACGAGATATCATCTAAAATTCGAATGTATGCAGATGACTGCTATTGTATGACATCATTTTATCTGCCTCTGAGCATGTTCGCCTTAGTGAATCGTTCGTCAGATTTTCTAAATGGTGTGAAACATGGCAAATGCATATTAACTTCCGTAAGACTGTCGTTATGTCCTTCTGTAATAAAGCTAACCCGTTGCTTTTCAGCTACGGATTTAATGATAATTTGATTCAACGCGTTTCTGAATACAAATATTTTGGTCTCACGTTCATCACTAACCTGTCCTGGTCAAAGCACATTGATTCCATTACGACTAAAGCCCTACAAAAACTAGGTTAGTTACGTCGTACTCTGTCTAATTCTCCGCGCGACACTAAATTACTGGTAGATAAAACTATTGTTCGCCCTATACTTGAGTATGGTAGTATCGTTTGGAATCGTTACAAGCAGTACGAAATAGACAGAGTTGAGGCCAACCAAAGGAAAGCCATTAGATTTGTCTACCGACGTTATGACCACCAGTTCTCACCATCGTCAGTCATGTCTTCACTCAACCTGACATCTCTCGCCGAACAGCGACACGTTAATTCTTTAAAATTCTTTCATGGCATTATTCACTCATCTTGTCGCCTCTCCAGTAATGAATATATCACCTTTGCAAAAATCTCTTCTAGTAGGAGACATCACGCGCTTAACATTACACCATTTTTTGCACGCACTAATACTTTTAACTGTAGCTTTTTCCCTAAAACAATTGAAGCATGGAATTCGCTAACAGGAACCAACCGTTCTCTCCCATTAAATGAATTCTTGTCTGTACTCCCTCAACACTGCGCCTAAACATTCTTTGTTGCCTATGGTATTTCTTTCTTGTATTGTATTAGCCACTCCTGCTATAGCCTACGCAGTGGCTGCAGTATGTGTAAATAAATAAATAAATAAATTAAAAATATAAATAAATAAAGAAAGATAAATAACAGGCCACCTTCTTGCGCGTGACGTCAATACTTCCATTTTCCACTTTCGGGTTTCCATGAAATTCGGCAAGCTCGCGCTCACGTGGCGGATTTCTAAAGTATACGATTCTCAGCTTTGGTGTGCGGTAATCAGTGATTTCTAATTAATTCAGTTATTTCAGACACTTCAGTAACTCTCCTTGTAACTAAACTGATGCTCTGATATTATATCTCTAATGGAACCAATGAATCTTGTAGTGTAACATTTGTTTCTATATTGCTGACTTGTTTTGAATATTATTGCCGATCGTCTCACTAATCTATTATTATTTTAATTATTCCAGAGACTTGAGTAACTCAACTTGTAACTAAACTTATGCTCTGATGTTATATCTTTAATAAAACCCATGAATTTTGTACTGTGCTATATTTTTATCTGTTTTCTGATTTATTTTGAACTTCCTACCCGGTCATCCCAGGAGGTGAACCCCAAGCGCTGCGAAAGAAACAAGGGTGTCACACGATGCTCGTGCCACTAAAAGAGAGGGTACGAAATGCAATTTATACATTACATGTACACAGACACGTGTACATTGGGAGCCATGTACACGTGTCTTAGTGCGTTTTAGGAGTATAAATACGCCTGTGTGGACTGGAAATAATTCTATTGTTGAAAGTTAGCACTGTGTGTTTGTCTAATTTTCCTTTCCGTGTCCCTCTCATTCTGCCTGAGCTACAAGAAAGTAGAAGGTGCCGTATACCAGGTGTCCAAGTTAAACTGGACCAATGTTAAAAAAACAAGCCCAAGAGCTCTAGAGAAAGTGTATATACGCGCTTCATAGTAGCCTTAGTCGTGTGTTCTTAGAGCGAGTATATTTTTCATCGCGAAGTATTAATGAATTAATTGCTTCTAATTAGTTATATTTTTATTATTGCTTGAAACGCAAACATATCAATTACAAAGCTGTAGGGCACCTGAAATAACCTCCGAATCAAGCATTTGTTTCGCGCTCATCGTTGCTTCGTTGGTTTTTCAGAGAAAAGAAAAAGCGAGCGAAACATCCAAAATACGAAATACGAAATAGATACGCGCTCCCGCGCCACTACTCATGCGCTCCCAAGCGAATAGGCACGTATACATGGCTTTACTAGCTGCGGCAGTGGCAGCTCTACACAGGACTTCACGCTATGTGATGGTAGCGGCATCATGGGAACACGACGCTGACGCATTGACAAGCGTAGTGGAGCCGTAGGGGGGTGCAGATTTCGAAGCTGGGAAACCGTGTCGGCGCACTTCGTACTGTGAGTTTGCGCACTCATCTTGTTCTGTAGGTACGCGCGCCCGGAACGCGTGTTCCTTTTGTTCCCTTTAGCAATAGGAACAAACCTTGCGCAGGCTATGTCCATCTAATGCGTTTTGGCGGATCTCCACGGCCAGCATATGCTGTTGTATATTACGTCAATCATTGTGACTTGACCTGTCAGTGCGTAGATAATAACGGGAGATCTCAACAATACCGCGCCAGTGACCTGCTCTTCAAGAAGAAAGTCATGGGCTTCATGAATGATCACAAGGCTAAAATGATCCTGGCTATGGGGGCGGTGCATGGCGGCAAGATGATGATGAAAACGTTTTATTGACAAGAAAAGGGGAGGGGAGTGAGGAAAACGGTGGTCGGATTCTTATTCCGGAGTTCCGTTGGCTAAGGCCGCTACCTTGGCTCTTTCTACGAGGGCTGGCTGGTCCTCGACGATTGAGCTGCACAGGGCTGCCTGCCTTCCTTCCCACGTTGGCTGTTGTATAGTGTTTAATACTCTATTAGCCTGGCAGGCTCGTACCATGTGGTACAAATCTGTTTTCTGCCCGCACAATTTACACTTGGCTGAAAATGATTGTGGCTTCATAGCGTGTAGCGACAAGAGGAAAGCAGCCAAGCTACTCCGGATGTGGCATCGTTGAGGGCGCCCTAGTCCGTCAAGAATACTTAGAACGTGCGAAGACCTTTGCGAGGCGGGTAGCTTCACAAGAAAGCGACACAAGACTGCTACGGTACTTCAAGAAACGGAAACGGATGTTTTGACATTCTTCGCTGCTAACCCTCACGATAGTGTGCGCGACGCCTAAGCGGAGGCAGGAACCTCAAGGTCATCAGTGTGGATTATTATAAAAAATAAGCTGATATGCACCCGTACCATGTACATTTTCATCAAAAACTTGAAGACCAAGGTTTTGAAAACAGACTTCACTTTGCCATTTCCATTTTCACGAAATGTGAGGAACCGAACTCTCTCAATCGAACTTTCTAATTTCTTTAGAAACGCAGAAGTTATTTTTCACAAGGCGCACTACTGGAGTGATATCAAGGTATCCACGCTGGCTGGCACAAACACGACACCAATACCAGTGGTCATTTTATGTGCGGTGCGGTTTTTTGGCAACACACTATAACGACGCAAGGCTACGTCAACGACATCCTCGAAGGCCCCATGAACGACGTCTAATGCACCGTTCCACTTGCGCACATTCGGAACATCTGGTTTCGACACGATGATGCTCTTGCGCATGCAAGTAGTCCGTCTCAAGCGTGTCTTCACAAGTTTTTTCCTACACAGTGGATTGGCCGGCACGGACCTGTACCGTGACCTGCAAGGTCGCTGTACATGACAATGCTAGACTTCTTGTGGGGCTACGTAAGCTTCTAAACTACCACACCGGACGCCCTCAAGACCAAATAAGCTGAGTCTTCGGTGAGATTCCAACGTCGTTAGTGAAAGCTCCAACAGCACAACTTTTGGGAAGAAGCAAGTACTGTATTCCTTCAGACCTGTTTGTTTGACCTGTGACCTGTTTGAGCATGTACCACCATTGGCAGTGAAGAATAACCGCTCAAAACTGGTGTAAGACGTGACCGTATAACGCACCTTGATGATGTAACCCTATCCTCACATAAAGAAAGGTTGCGACAAAGATGTAAATAGGGAAAAAACTGCTTTGTTTTACCTGTTTTCGGGAGTTCGAGACAGAAAGAGTAAATGGCCATACAAGTTGTACCTTTTCATGCTTCTTTGTGGGCGGCTGAAACGCTTTACCTGTTGTTGTTATATTTCATTTATTTATTTACTTATTTATTTACTTATTTATTTACTTATTTATTTATTTATTTAAACACTCTCAGTGCCATTGCTGCGTTAGAGAGGAAGGTGGTGTTACATGTTCGAAATGGCAGTCTTTGGGCATGCTAAGGGTTGCTGGCGATGAAAGCGGAGAGGGGATTGCATTCGGATGACGTCTTCGGCACGTATGAATGAAAGTACACGTTGGTCCGGCAGAACAGCACTTGAAGTTTGAGGTAATAGTCGAAGTGGGATGAAAGCTAACAACTTAATTCAAATAAACTCCCGAGTAGGTCTTTCCCGTTCTTCCGAGAGCTGCTTTTTTTTCTACTTTGGCGCTTTTTGCCCACTGGTCTTTTTAAACATTGGTTGAATTTCTTTTGTGCCTTTCTTTAAGGCGAAGGTTAAAGCTATCCCGAGTGCCTGATGGTCGATCATAACATTCTGGCGTCCGCAGCTGCCGATGCTTATCACCCCACGCTTGTTAGGTCGCGAAACCTCTCGAGCCTTCCTACATGACTAAGCCTTGTACGATGCGGCAATAAAGTAAAACAGGCGTATATCTTTCAAAGTTTGCTCAAAAGGCGCTTGAGCAGCGGCGAACGAGCGTGCGTCAATATATTATGTCGTGTATTTCGTGGGCTTTGTTTCTTTCATGGAAAAAAAAAAAACACGAGGCACACTTCAGCACGAAATAAATGCTCCATTCGGACGTTACCTAAGGTGCCCTACCACATTGTAATTATGTTTGCGATTCAAACAATAATAAGGAGGTCACTAATTAAAAGCAAAATGTTATTTCGTACTTCGTGATGAAAAAAAACCATTAGCTGTAAGTGCACACGACTGCCGCTACTATGCAGTCGGTACGATTTCTCTGGAGCTCTTGGCTTTTTTTTAAAATCATGGTCCAAGTTTACAGGGACATCCGGTATACAAGCTTATGTAGCTACCTCCGGCAATGGAAGTGTTAAAAAAAATTCTATGAGTGGCCCAGCGTATGTGTCTTAATGGTCTTCATGGACTTGCCACCACCGTTGTAGTGTGCCGTTAACCAAGCAGAACTAGGGGTGATGTCTAGGCGACGGAAAAAGGGAACAAGTGAACGAGAAATTAAATAAAACAAAAGACAATTAATATGAAGTGACAACACATTCGAATGAGAATATCAAAGTGTTTTAATGAATGTGTAGTGAGCGCGCAACCTCTTGAGCATATGCTAAAGTGACCTCCAATTTTATTTATGGTCCTTTTTTTTATCCCGGCCGTGACAGCCGTATTTCAGTGAGGGCGGCTTGCCGTGACCGTTTGACGTCTGTACCAGCAGCCCTTGAACAGTAACAACGTTAACGCAGCATGCCTTGATGCATGCCTCAACAAGTGAGATAGCCGGCGTTCAGAAGTTCCTTGTGTTGTGTTAGTGACGCACTCTTTTTTTCTTCTTTTTGTTGACGGATTTGAAGGTGATCCATGACGTCTGCTAACGACAGCCGCTTCGCAGAAAGCTAGCGTCATCGCTGCCTTTTTCTGCAGCCGATGAGAATAAGGTCGGAGTGCAACGCCACGGACGCGCTGTCCTTGATCCTGTGCGGGCATCCTGTGCAGGTGATCCTGTCCGTCGATCGATCACCCCATCATGGATCACCTCGTGCACCACCTATATTCCGTGTGCAGTGCGCACAAGGGCACATACGAAACCCGACGAGCCCAAACGCGTGATCATCACCCATATACACGCTTCTTGTGGCGCCAAGTATCATGTTTGAGAGAATATGTGGCCTCATCTTGAATCGGTGGAGCCTTTTTTCCTCGTAGCGTAGCAAGCAAAGACGACAAAACGTGGCAATGGCTGGCTACGGTAGCTGAAGGTTGGGCTGAAGTGAAAGATGCGTACTGCCTAAATGCACGCGTAAACAAAATACGGCCATGCTTCGGACACAACCTCCACTACCTAGCCAACTGACAATTATGAATCATACAGTTTTGCGCCCCAGAAAGCATTTACGGTATCTGCGCTGCAGTACTTCGAACCACGGTGACGTGAAAGGAGCAATCAGACGCACTTTTGAAAAGAGAGGCATTTTAGCAGCGACCGCAGGTACTGCATCTGTTAGCAAACTTTTGTGGGTAATTTGCGCAGAGTTTTAGAGGAAAGGTATCTCAACATGGCTGAGGTCTGAAACAAAAAACTAGGAAAAAGCCTCGCGAAGGCAATTGACCTCCTTTACAGCAACATATCAAAACGTCGTCCGTAAACCACTGTTTTGTGGTGTAGCAGTGGTAGCGTTTCTACCTCACACACGTTAACTGTGAGTTCGACTCCCATTGTTAACATTTATTTATTTTTATACGTTGGGTACCAGAAACGTTATAAATATCCCATTTCACTAAATTCTTTCCAACTATATCATGGTGAAACTTGGCTTCAGCACCAGTGGAGCATTGGAGGTGGCAGCGGTTGCTTGTTTACGCTGAAGCCTGCAAAGAAATCTAACGGGCGTAATATAGACCAAGTCGTTACGTATGTTAATTTATTCACATGTTAAAGGCTGTTATGACACCCAAATAACACTGACAACAGCTACTTAATTAGCAGTTTTTACGTTTATGTACTCTCCCAGAAACGTGGTGAATCGGCCCCCGGAGGCGTCCGCCTCTTTTTCGCTTCATGTAGCGCAAACCAGCGAGCACACCACATCGCGCCACCGCACGATCGTTGCGCGTCGTGAGAGCTAATTCGCTCCATGAATCTTTATTTTAAGCTGCACTTTTCATGGCCTCTGGCCGCCAATGCATCGGTGGGATGCTGCGAATGGGAAGGAAGGCAAGTGCACCCCCTCCCCCCTATTCTCGCCTAGATACATCGGTAGTTAATACATCTTACAAGTAGATGGGCTATCGGTACCATGAGTTAACAGTTAATCACTGTGCGCATTCTGAGGTACGTGGTTGTGTCCTCGAGGGAATGCACAGCCAGGTAACATAGAGAGTGCAACCAGGCAATACACTGCTGTAAACGCAAAGGCGGTACCCTGGAGTCATACCAAAGGAGGAGTAAAACTGCGGTACCACACAAAGCATGTTTCCTGAAGTTCACATAAAGGACGAGGAACCATAAACGTCACACGGGGCATAAGGAGGAAACATACATGAAACATAAAAGTCACTACCGTTTTCACAAGGCATGCTTAAATATTTGAATCACTTGTATTTCGTGGTGTAGTGAAACATTTAGAATAACAACTACCACGTCTTTTATATTTAAACAGATTTGCGTACATTCGCCCATGCAAACTACGAGTTAGCCAGAACCTGTACAGGTAGTCTTGATTAGTATTGCATACCGGCGTGCCTCGTTTAGGGTTGTTGAACTGAGCGCTGCAAGGTCACAATGTTTTCGGACTATGTCTCATGCACGAGCATTGTTTTAGTGCTGAATCATTTGAATGACCTTATTTAGCCTTCCATTTTGACATTTTGAATGATTACCTTGTCGCGCCTATATAAGTAGTTCTACAAGCCCAAACGAACATGTCAGCTACGATTTTACCAGAAGCTGCACAGGCACTTTCGGTAAGTATGCATGCCTACAGGCGTAGTCTTTTCCTCGTTCATCTAGAAGGGGGCACTTCGCTGATTTTCGCTTTCTGAATAAGAACGTCGTCTTTCGTTTTACGGAAACGCGGAGTGCCCTTTGCTGACATCAGTCAGGTTAACCGAGTGTGTGTGTAGTGACTTTTGAAGGAGAGGAAGAGAGAAGTGCAGTGCCGTAACTGTCTCTCAGAGGAGGACACCTCAACAGCACTGCGCAGGGAAAGGGGAGTGGGGAGAAAAATATCAGGGAGAGAAGGAAAAGAAGGCGGAAAAAAAAATAACGAGAAGGTTGAGGAAGCAATGCGGGGCTTACAGCCGCGCTCTCAGCTGCGTTTCACAACAAAAGTCAAGTAGGGAAGGAAGCACTTTCTTGACAATGGAAGGGTGGGCTGCCGGAAATAGAAGTACTCCCTCCGAGTCACAGGGCAGTCCCACACGACGGTATGATGCAAAGAGCGCAGTGCGCTCAACATTGAAGGCAGGGCAGCGGAGCAGAAGGTGCTCAAGCGTCTCCTCCTCGCCGCAATCCAAGCACGCGGGGCTGCCTCTTCCGTGCAGTCTGGGCATTCTGGCGGCTGTGTTGTAGCAGCCGGCGCGAAGTCGAAGAAACGAGCGGTCCCAGCGGGAGAGACCCGCGCGTGGGAGGAGGCGAGGGGGCGCACCTGCAGCAACGCGCGGATGCGGTGCTGCGCGCGGAGGATGCGCAGTATCGCCGTCTTGGCCACGTCGACACGGGTGACGGATCTGGCGAGGGGGAAGCGAGTCGAGAGTGCTTGCTTCGCGAGGGCGTCGGCCGCTTCGTTTCCAGGCAGGCCGATGTGCGCGGGGACCCACTGCAATGCCAAATCGTAGCCCTGATTTACGAGATGGCGCAGTTTTGATCCCACGCGCTGCACAAGCGGAAGACCGGCATAGTCCTTCCTGAGCATGCACAGAGCCGCACGCGAGTCCGACAGTATCGCGGCAGACGAGACACCGCACTGCTGATGAAGTAGGTCAGCCGCGAGGTCAATCGCCGCGAGTTCGGCGACTGTCGACGAGGAAGGAAAACGAAGGCGGCACTGTCGGGAGACAGAAATGCCCGGTGCCGTGCACGCGGCAGCGGCGGAACCGTCACTGGACACCGATCCGTCAGTGTATACACTAGGAGTCGGTCGCGTAAATGTTCGAAGATCAATGCAGCCGTCTCCTGCTGCATGGCACAGTGCTGTGTGTCGCTTGCTCTTGACGCCCGGGACGGTGATGTTTACGTCGAGGAGCGCGGAGGCGTGCGGCGAAGGCGGCAGCGGGAGGAGTTGAGGCAAACAGGCGATGCGAGTGCTGAACTCGGTGGCACGCTGGCCTATGCCCGAGCCCTCGAGGGTGTGGAGGCGGCACACGAGACGCTGACCCTGTGGCGACCGTTGCAGACGCTCGATGGGGTGAAGCGCTTGCTTCCCCGCGCAAAGTGAGGGCGGCCAGTTTCCCGCTTCGGCGAGTGTTGCCCCCACCTGCGAGAAGCGGGGAAGTGCGTACATTTGGCGAACTGCGGTGCGGTGCTCGAGGTCGACGGCTTTCCAGTTGGCTGCACTGGCGTTGGTGAGCAATTTCCCAACGAGCGCAGTTCTGGAGCATAAGTGCTGTGTTCTGCTGAGTTCACTCTCAGCGAGTTGCGCATCGTCTTGAACAGACGCAAAGTTGGCTGCCCTGGCCTTGGTGAGTGGGAGCGCGTAGGGCGCTCGCGACGTTGAGATCGAGTCGTAAACTCGGAGCGCAAGATGCGGTGTGCAGCCGCAGTCTCGGGCGAGCAGGGAGCGTGCGGCGCTTGCGACTTTCCTGGAGTCGCTGCAGAGTTGTGTGGTGCCGGCGTTTAAGTTGAGACGGCCGTCGATGTGGAGGCCGAGGTATCGGACTTCTCTCTGCCACGGGAGGGGGTTTGCGCGCACCAAGAGAGTTGGCACTTCGAAGCGTGCACGGCTCGCACGGGGGTGAATTAGTAGCGCCTCGGTTTTTGACGCCGAGAGCTGAAGTCATATGCTGCCGAGATATTTGTCCACGGCGTTGATCGCCGACTGAAGTCATTGACAAACTTCGTAGCCATGATCCGTGGGCCCGCAAGCAAAAAGAGCGATGTCGTCAGCGTAAATCGCCACACGGACTTCAAAGGCTGTCACCTTCGGCATGAAATCGGGGAGCCTTGCGAGCGCCAAGTTGAAGAGGAAAGGGCTGAGGACACTGCCCTGAGGAACACCAGAGGTCACGCTACTGGGGGTGCTGAGCGCGTCACCCACGCGCACTCTGAGCGTTCGGTCGTTAAGAAAGGCCGCGACATAGTCCAGTAGGCGGCCGGTGATACGCAGCTCGCGAAGCGCTTGAATGATGGTGCAGTGCGGGAGGCCGTCGAACGCGCGTTCCACATCAAGCAACACCAGATATCCGGCTTCGTGGGGGCTTGCCGCGTCCTCGAGCGTAGCGACAACGTCCGCGAGAGAATCAGCTGTGGAGCGCAGCCGGCGGGTGCCGCTTTGTTCAGGGGCAAAGTCGTCTAGGGCGGAGGCAATCTACCATCTTCCACCATGGAAGAACTATTTGCAATCCTGTGTGCTTTGCGTTTCATAGCATTAGAAAAACATTCGCAAAATTGGTTTATCTTTAGCGAATCGCAAGCCGCTCTCACATTACTACAGAGCAATAAGAAAAATTCTTTGAACACTTCGATATTGTACGAGACGCTCAAAGAACTTACAAAAGCAAGCGCAATGAACCACGTAATTGCATTTCAGTGGATTCCTGGGCACTGCAATATTCCTGGTAATACTGCAGCAGACGCAGCTGCGAATCGAGCGCACAATAACGCAGAGACAACCAATCTTCCCCTGTTGCGTAGTGAAGTCCGCCTCACCCTGAAACAGATTTCTTGTCGTCTCAGCAAAACTACGTGGTTTGACCAGCAAACTAAAAACTCGGAGTTATACTCTATAGACCCATGTATAAACTTATCAATGCCGGAAACTCTAAGAGACAACAGAAAATTTGAAACTTTGGTACACCGGCTGCGTCTTGGTACTGCATTTACGAAACACTTCTTGTACAGAATAAAACCTGTCTCTAGTCCGCAGTGTTCTTGTGGCCATCCAGACGAAGATGTGCATCATCTTCTTCTCGAGTGCTCGAAATACGACACACAAAGAACGGTACTGCAAGATAATTTGTTTATATTAGACAGAAGGCCATTCACTCTAAAAAAGAAACTTGGCCCATGGCCAACTGCGGCCCTTCAAAAAAGAGCGCTTTTTGCTCTGAAAAAGTTTTTAGAGGACACCAACATTTTGGGAAAATATTAAGTATTGGATGATCCGAATACGCTAAATGAGTTACATAAACGTTGTTCGTGGTTCATAGTTGGTTTACGTGGTGATCGCAACTTTTACGCAATATGTATAATTCTGTCCTGTACTTGGAGCGTATTACAAGTGTTGTGTGTTTTGGCTGTTCAAAACGTCGGACTTTATATATGCGTACGTGGACTGAACTAATGCACAGAACTTTGCGACTCATGTACTGTTGGACTGTATATTTTTTATTGATCCGGTGTTCTACTGAGTGTTATATTTAGTGTCGCTATTCTCCCTTTTTGTGCAAATTTCTTCCTTCTGCCAAGTGACAAGGAGTAGCCGGTGCCACCACATAAAGGCGCCAACCTCTCCTTTCATTCACTTTAATAAAAAAAAAAAAAAAAAGGCGGTGCAAAGCCATGGACTCCATTGTTTTTCCGGGTACCGAGGTTAGCGATACTGGGCGATTGGAGTTGATGTTCGAGGCTGGTTTGTCGCGCTTGAGAATGGGAACGAGGATCGCCTCTTTCCAGTCGGCGGGAATTACGCCGCTGTGCCAGACCGAGTTGAAGACCTCGAGAAGTGACGGAAGCTGAGCTGTGTCAATGTTCCTCAGGACTTGATGAGTAACGCCGTCGGAACCGGGAGCGGAGCGACGTTTGCGTCTGTTCAAGACGATGCGCAACTCGCTGAGCGTGAACTCAGCAGAACACAGAACTTCTACATGCTCCAGAATTGCGGTCGTTGGGAAATAGCGCATTGGAGCGAGGCGTTCAACCACGTTGTGTAGCGGAAGTTCGACGGTGGCTGTGACAGGGCACACAGATGGCAGAGCGAACGTATCCAGGAAGAGTTCGGCTAATTGCTCAGCACTCAAGCCCCGGGCCACTGCGATGGAGAGTGCAGGGCGGCGGGGGATCTTGAGCCTAAGTAGGGCGGCGGAAATGCGCCAAGGGCGGGATTTGTCACGAGTGTCCTCCAAGGAGAGGCAGAGACTGTGCCAGCTCTGGTTGCGACGCTGCCTGGCATGACGACGGCACGCGACATCAAGGCGGTTGTAAAGAGTCCAGTTCGCAGCCCTGAGTGTCAGGGCTGCGAACCCACTCATAGTGGCACCGTTCGCTAACCAGCGATGAGTCTATCACACTCCCGCGCACCTTCCGGCGCACGAAAGTGGGACTGCCGGTGTTGATAATCGGCAGACCAGAGGAGTCGATTGAGTTCAGCAGGTTCCTGCCATTAGGCTCACAGCGGCTGCTGCCCCATGCCGTGTGGTGAGAGTTAAAGTCGCCGCACGCAACACTGTCACCATTGATGCGCGCGGTAAGGCTCTCCACGAAAGACGTATCCCATCGCTGCACGGGTTGCACGTACACGCTGGCCACACAAGTGTCAGCCACTCCAACGCGCACAGTCACAGCCACACACTCTACGGAGGTGGGAACGATGTCGGCCACACGAACGACGGCTTGGGCAAGGTGCGCACGGACGTAAATAAACGCGCGGGAGCGACCGGGTGGATGGAGCGGATCACAGCACTGCATGTTGGCGCATGTCCGTAACTCGCAGGTGGTCGCACTGTGCTATCCCACGAATCTCGGAAGGTTGCACTTCCCGTCGCGCGTGTATATCGTACTCGTGTAGGAGTAGGTGTTCGGACAGTTCGGCGTGTCGTCGGCGCAGCGAGCGCACCTTCCATTGCAGGATGCGCGGCCGACGTTTGGCTGGGCGACTAGCCATGGTGTTTGTGTCGCTGTTAACATGCCACTGTCAGCAGGCAGATGGCCCGGAGCTGATGGTCAGCTGGCAGCATGGTGCTGACTGCTTGTATGGTGACCAGCAGGTTTTCCACCAGCTGATCCATAGTCGTTTGGGCGGGTGGAGCAGCAGTATCCTGTGTCTGCTGGCGTTGAGAGGCACGAGGGGCTGGTACCGGATGCCTGGGTGCAGGGCTGGGGCTTTTCAGCACGCTAGCATAGGACCGCACCGGAGATAAGGAGGACTGCTGCGGCTGCTTCTCCTCCCGTACTGCTGCTCTGACAGCACGCCTCGACAATGCCGAGGTGGAGGAAGCCATGATGATGGCCACCTCCCGTTCTTCCTGCCATTTGGGGCAGGCGGGAGTGTCGGCCCTATGGGGGCCCCCGCAGTTAATGCAACGGACGTTCTGGCAGGAGGCGTCCTCCGCTTGGCTCTTGCTGCAGGAGATGCAGTCGGTCGGCCATGTGCAGGACTCCAGCACGTGCCCGAAGCGGCCGCACTGCCGACATTGCACTGGACGGGGCTTGGTAGGCCTCACCCTGAACCCGAGCTTGAAAAGGCGCACGCGTTCAGGGGGGACCGGTCCCGCGAATCGGAGGTGATAGTGCTCTCCTCCCTCGTTGTCGACAGCACGGGAACGCTCGACTCGATGGCTCCCAGCAGGTCAGTGTCCGCGGGTAACCCGACCACCCCGTGCAGGAAGTCAGTGCTCTTGCCGCGCTCGGCTGGTAGTCGGGTAATTACTGGTATTCCGTGCAGCTCAGTGACTGCCAGCAGCTCCTCCAGGCACTCCCGGGTGGTAGTATCGGCGGCCACGATGTTGCGTTTATGGTTAACGCGAACCACTGCAACACCGGCCAGCGAAGAGAGGGTTGCAGCGAGTGAGAGGCGCGGTGTTCCTCGGAAGGTTCCACTGAGCGCCGAGGGACGGAAGAGCACCGTCCTGACGACCGCAGGGTCAACCGCGAGTGCAGCAGTCTCCAGGGCTCGTGCACGCCGCCGGTCGCTCTTTGACTGCACCAGAGTGAAGTCGTACGTGGTGGACTCGCGGGCGGATGGTGTCGCTCTCTGTACTGCGTCTGTAGGCACGCTGGGGGTGACCAGGGTAGCGCGTGGGCGTCGCGAGTCGTCCGTTGCCGCGGGAGACGAACGGGAAACATGGGCAGGCTCCTTCGTCTTCTTCTGCTTCCCCTTTGTCTTCGGCCGCGAAGAAGGCTGGCAGGTGGGTCCTTTAGAAAGCGCGCCGCCAGGTCATCAGGGCCCTGATGTGACGAAACAGTGGGTGTTGCGTCTGTCAGCTCCATCGCGTCGGCAGCGCTTTTGTTTGTAGCTGGTTCGCTAGCAGACGCTGCAGGGGACGCGCCGCCATGAGGAGCAGACGGCGCGTCGAGGGTGGTGCCGGGCGCGCCCTTGCTCAGAGGGGGCGCGGAGAAGGCGGCTGTAGACTCGGCGGGATGTCGAGAGGTGGCGCTCGCCCTTTTTGGAGGGCCTCCGTCTTCGGCGGCAGGCGGAGTGGAGGTGGAGGCTGTTTCGCCCGAGTGTGGGGAAATGACGCTGCCGTGGTCCGGTTGGTACACGTGGCAGCTGGCTGCCCTGCGCTGCTCCGGGCTGTGGGGAGAGCTCGACGGCTGCTTGCGTCGCCCTGTTGGCTCCTCGTCCTCGCTCTCTGTCTCGCTGGTGCGTTTCCGGGAGCTGGACATATCCATGTCCTCGTCGTCGGATGGGGGGAGCGGGATCGAAGCATGGTGCTCCTGTACTGGGGTGCCGTCCTGGAGAGGCTTCAAAGCGGTAGTAGGCAGGGGGGGATCCACAGGGAGATCGATGGTGGTGGCCCGTTGACTGAGGTACTGGCCCAGCATACGAGTGGCACGAAGTTCCAGGTCCTCCCTTGCCCGGAGTTCGTCGAGGGATGCAGGGCCGAGTGTCACCAGGCTCAAACTGGCATGGCGACGGTGGCGAACGCGTGGCGGGCGCTCTCCGGGCGAAGCGAAAACCATCTTGGGCCGAGACTTCAGAGCGACACGCAGCCTATCATATCTTCTGCGAAACGACCCTCGGCCGTTGGACGCGTCGGCTTCGGCTCACAGTGCACGTGCGACGCCTGTTGCTCGCGCGGCATCGAGCGCTGTCGGACTCCTTTCACGCGCCGTGTGCCTGCAGCACGTGTGACAGCTGTTCTCCCCGGCGGACCGGCGTGGTCTCGCGCGGCGTTAGGCGTAGCAAGGCGCGGGGTGGTGGGCGAAGATGAAACTCGAAATCTTGAACAAAACGTGCTCACATTTGATGTAGGTAGTATGCGCTGGTACCTTGAGTCTTGCCGATTCTATCGGTGCAAAATGAAAGGGGTGAGTGGCCTTTCTGCAGAAATGAGCGCAGGACGCAGGAGCCCATGTGAGGCACGTCAGTACTCCACGTGTACCGAGTGCTCCACTCAGCTGTTGAAAGGTGAACTGTGCGTTGCAAAAGTCTCACCGACGCTGCGTTGCTTGCCCAGAACATGGCCTCTCCCCTCCCTCCTTTCATTTAATGTGGCAGCTAGAGGTAAAAGGTGCCCGTTTCTGAAAGGTTACCGGCGCAGTATACTCCAATATTCGTGCTTGCATTTATTCGGCGCCGTCGTTGGCGTAGCTTTCGACGTGGTCCTGTCAGGGTATCTGCACGGAAGACGTGCAGTGCATTTGGATGCGAAACGCGGATGCCACGGGGGCACTACTTCGGCTCCGTTCATTCGACTCGGCCACGGAACCAGGACAGCGTCCAGCCTCCCACTGCTAACGTGCAGCGTTGTGCGCACGACCTCCCAAGCAGCTTTGTGTACATCATGGCCGTGCATGGAGTTGTCGGAGCGGAGCGGACAGTAAGCGCAAAGCTAGAACATGTGCTGGCAGTTTTCTTCGGTCTCATCTCGGGCAGCATTGAGGTGCGACGCCTAAATGCATGTGGCAGCGCTTCTCTTCAAGCCAGCGTTGCGAGACGGGCAACAGCTGCACTGTTTGTGCTGCCCAGCCGCAGTTGCCTCCCGTGCTGTGTCGTGCCAAACATGCAGCCCGTGCGAGGAAACATCGTGAGCAGCTTGAGCGCAACGCTAAACCCTGCTATCACTTTCAATGCATCGTCCTTTGGTCGAAACTGTCTAATATATACAATTACTTTCTTAATTAATTAGATTGCTAGACAAGAACAGGTGTCTTCGTCAACACCAATAAAATTTTCGCTTAAGCTGAATCCGACAGCGAACGGGATACGGATTTCCTTAATTTGCGTTTCTCACAGCATGTAGCACTACAATATTTGGCTCACATGTTCAAGACAGTAAAGTATTATCCCGTGTGTTAAGGTGAGTATTCCATTTGTTCGATGTTTATCAAAAGTGTCAATAAGCACTTTGTTAAATGTATTTTTTTTTCAGCCATGAACTTGCTTACCGTTATCTTACTGCTGGGCTTTGTCGCTTCTGCCAGTGCCGGTACATGTAAGTCCACGTTGATACTTAAGTGTTCACTGGAGGATATTAGTGTTTTGACGTGAATTCTTAGTGAACGGAAAGGTTATGCAATGCCATTCAGTTGTGTTTTTACTGCGACAGCAGATAAGGGATTGAAATTGGGTTTGACTTGTCCATCCAGTTCATCCATTCTGTTAAGCTGATGACCACCATTGTCGTCACAGACGGCACATAACAGTTTTTCTCATCGTCAGGTCACCTCGCCATTCCCAGCTTCACCATCTCCTGAGGACGAAGGACAAGACATACCCGCAACCGTCACCACTGGTATTTCAAGCCAAGTTAATAGAGTACCTAATATTAATTTGGGAGTCGGTCGCAGTAACCACTGGTATATCGCGCAACCGGGCTCTGAAATCGTTGGCGCCTACGCATGCATTTCGGAGGCCAGAGAGATTGAGAGTAACGAGGGAAGGCCATGGAGGTTGATCAGACGAAGATCCGGTTGCCTACCCTGCGCGGGAAAGAGGTAATCAAGGATTACAAGAAAAAAGAAGGCCAGAAGACAGATAGATTACTCCCGCTGGATGTCTCTAGTATATAAGAGTCTTTTCAGGTCCATTGATTTGAGAACAGTCATTAAAGTACGCCTAGCTTTCTAGGTTGATAATGGTTGAGGCCAAACATCCACGATATTTGCCTCTGCAAAGGGTCGACCGCCCAATTGTACGAGTGCGCTTCGAGGAGACTGACGTCGGACGTCAACGCGGCAACAGTGGCAGAGGAGGTGCTCCATAGTCTCGGCACTGTTACAGTGGTCGAATATAGAGGAGTCGGCCATTCCATAAGGAATCAGTATGAATTTGTGAAGGCTGACACCCAGTCGAAGGCTGCACCGCAGTGCAAAGACACACCGGGAGAGGCTTGGTGTTAATTGTAGCTGCAATACTGGATCAAGCCTGCCCAAACAATGGTTGGAATACTCCGGAGTCGTTTAACGAGCCAGCGTGATGTCGCGAACAATTAATTGAATTGCATTGTTTGTATCCGTTCTCGATTGTAATATGAGCATATTGTGTGCGTCATCAAGGGCTGGTGTGGCACTTCATCAGCAAAATTGCTCACGATAATGCCGCAATGACCAGTCACCCAAAGAAAAATAATATGTCCTTTTCCAACAGTGCAATCGGGGATTTATGTAATGTTTGAAGTAAACTTTTCATAGTTACCATGGCGCAGTGCTGCCCGCAGACTTTGAAGGGCTGCTTGAGAGTTGCTGAACACTCCGCATTAATGTGTGGCGCTATAACGTAAAATTATTACAAACGTTTCTATTCGGATTGTGCTATCAGCCGTCCGTGATTGGTCAACACTTTTTTGGACCGCCCCCACTTCATCTGTTTGTCACGCGACTTCACGAAAACCGTGATACCTCACCATCTGATAGGATGTGTACACACTGATTATACATGATTTGACCAAGAAAAGAAAAAACGTTCTTTCTGATTCGACGCCATTTCGCCATTGGTCAAAAGCTTTCGGGCTGCACCCACTTCTTCTGCCTCTCACGCGACGTCACAAAGCACGAAATCTCACCGCGTCAAAGTGACGTGACCGCATTATAATGCATTACAACGGGGGTGTTTGCATAGCAGCACTAGTTCTAGGTTGTAGCGGTAGGCTTAAACCGGTCGGCGCTGTATCCAAAACGGGAAAGCCAGCAATTCTCGTCGTCTTCTCTTTCACCAGCACAATGCTCATTGCCCAGTGCCTTCAGTACAGCATTATTATGCCGAACAAAACTGAATTTTCTTCTAAATAGCCGCAGGCTGCCCGGTTTCGATATGAACAAAAAATAGCTGCCGCCGGTCGCTTAGGCGCTGGCTACTCGCACCTGCCGGATAGCATGGGTTTATTTGCATACAGTAAAACTTCTTGCGTGGCCGTGTAACGCTTTCGAGCAATTTCGGCACGTTTACGACCTCATTCTGCCAACTCTTCTTTGCTGAGGATCCGTTTTAGCGTGATTCTTAAGTTTCCGCTGCATGCCGCCGTGATTTTTGACCAGCCACCGCAAGCTAAGTAAGGGAAAGTCCACCAATGCAAGAGGCCGGCACCACCCTCTTCATCCGGTTATCGATTTTCAGTGCACTGGCTCTGCCCCATTGAATCCCTCTGCACTTGAGCGTTCTCTTCGCCTCTTGTCGGCCAATTATACACGACAAGCCGCTCATCGTAGGCAATGTTATTCCTTTTTCAAGCAAACATAAGTGACTTCTTATTAATGAGGGGAGCGTTTGATTGGTCTCTTCAGATAACAATGCCGGATACCACCCGATGCTTGCGTCGGCGGTTACGCAAATTCGACGTCAGGAGATTGGAATAAAAACATATTGGAATAGTTTTACGTTATAGGGTCATTGTTAAATATATGCAATAGCGACATGAAAGGCAGGAAGGTTGACCAGAAAAGTTTGGCCAGAGCAAGCAGTACTCCCCGCAGGGGCGTCTCCGTCAGCAGGCGTTTGTTGTGTTGCGACGCCACTTACCCGAGCACACGAGGGTTGGACCATCCCGAGTCTAACCCTACGCGGCTTAGCCGCGTCCGGGGAAAAGGGTATCCTGGGGGTTGAGGTAATGCCGAGTGTTTGGAGCTTTACGGCCTCTTGGCACGGTAAACACATCTTTTGGGCCTCGGGCTTCACGTAGACGGCACCCCCGGACTGACCCAACCGGGGGAAATCGGTAGCTGCTTTTTCCTGTCTGTCCCCCACCTTCGTCTTTCTCTCACTTTTCATCTGTCCTGTCTCCTCCTGGCTTCCCCTTACTTCTATTTTTTCCACGCAGCAAGGGTTAGCCTTGTGTGTGATAGCCAATCCTGTTTATAGCAGATTAGGTTATAGTGGCTGCATACAGCTGCCTTGGGCAGGCCTTGTTTCAACACAAATCCTGTCACGTCCCTGTGATGTTATTGGGTGCAGGATCATTCCAGCAAAAGGAAGAAGCAGCACGCAGAAGCACAAAGACACATCAGACTAGTATTGACGCACAGAACGTATATAAACGGCATACACACGCGAGAGTTCCCCAAAATACCTCAGACGACATGCAGCTATATATAAGTATCGTTCAATTATAATCGGCCTACAGTTCAGGCGGAAGCGCGTGTTTTCGTGTCGGAGGCCTCGTGAAACCGATGTCGGCCAGCGGGGTCGGGCAGCCGGGTCGGACGGCCGGGTTGGACAGCCGCGTCGGACGGCCGGGTCGGACGGCCAGGTCGGACCGCCTCGCGGGGCTCAGGTGGCCAGCCGCAGTCACCGGGTCGCGTCCGCAGCTGGCGGGGTAGCCCTGTGGCCGCTCATCCGAACGCTCGACCGGTTTAGGACCTGCAGCCCTCCAGGGTCAGTTGCACAGCGGAAGAGCGGGGTGCGGTAACCTCTCAGAGGGCGACAACCTTGACTCGGGTGTGGCGTAGTGGCGCGGGCGGCGATAGCTCCTATGGGCCAGACGCCCAGCGATTTTGGTTTGGGTTGGCTTGGAGCCTGTAGATATAGCACAACCCACTACGGGGGATTGGCCATGAATCGTGCGGCAGTGGGTTGAAAAAGAATAAATGCCTAAATAGGATTTTTTTTATTGAAAATGTGATATTAAAAAAATTCTAATCGTTAATAATAATTTTCATGCTATAGTTTCTTAAAATTAGAAGTTAACATTTTTTTGGTTTCCTGTTTTGGAAAATAAAACAGTAAAATTAGCGTGGAAGTCTCCTTGTTTCCATTATAAAATTACATATGGCATCACATACGTTCCTATTACAGTGTCCTAGTGCCGACGCCCCCAGAGAAAGAATGATAGGTAGCGTGATGGCTAATCCAAGTTGGCGGAAGGGACCTTCTAGAAGTCGTTTTCTATGCACGTTGAACCTACGACACTCAATAATAAAATGATCCATAGTTTCGGGTTCATTGCACTAAAAACATTTAGGAGAAGGTGCCAAACCAGACCTATGGGAATAGAAATTAAGCCGTGGTATTTGGCAACGGAGACGCGTAAATGAAACTTCAAATTTTCTTGTTGCACACCATCCGCTGTGCCAAGGAAATCTAAGGTGCTGAAAATCGGCGTTATCTAATACACATGATCTGGCTTGTTCTTCTTGAATGGAAAATTTTTAAATCTTGCAGAAGTGACGTATGCCGAAGGTTTTAAGATCCTCAGTACCGGGCCTTTAAGAGATGCCGCTGCTAGTGCGTCTGCTGACTCCTTTAAAGTGAGCCCCACGTGCGCTGGCACCCATACCAGGTGGATGAGGCGTATATGTTGGGGAACCAGTGAATGAAATTCTCGGAGAATGATACTTGAATCGGGCACAGATAAAGCGGAGCAAACAGACAAGGAATCAGTTAAGATTACGGCTGAAGAAATAGATGTGGGAAGTTTGCGTAGAGCTAGGATGATTGCCAATAACTCTGCTTGAAATATTGGCGTAAAGTCGGGTAGCCGAAGAGAGAAAGACCAATTTAATGATGTCGAAAAAATGCCCACTCCGGCCTTCTCCTCACTGACAGAAGCATCTGTGGCTATTACTGCATTTATTTGGAGGTTTTCAAGGTGGTCATCTAATAAACCTTTTAGGTATCGAATAGGTAGGAGCTTAGCGTTAATGGGAAATATATCGCCAAATTCAACACTTACTGTCGAAGTAGGTAAATTTTGAAAAGCCACATCACGGATTGATATTTGCAATGGCTGTAATAGATTCTGCACAAAAACAACCTGGGGACAATGCAGTCTGGGCCATTGATTCTCAAAGAATGCAGTTGGTTCTCGAGTAAAAATATAGTAGGAGCGTCTCTGGGGAGAAGCATAGATGTTTAGAAATGTTTGGACTGTCAGTATACGAAATCAAGTTTGAAGAGAAGGCAGGTGAGTTTCATGATATAAAATATTATTTGCTACAAATTTTGGAGGAAGGCCAAGACACAGACGTAGTGATTCGCGTTCTAAAAGAACCAGAGGACGTAACTTATACGTAGGACCTCCTGAAAATAACATGCATCCAAACTCTAGAATGGGGCGGACATACATACAATAAATCATCAGCAAGGTCTCCCTGCGCATTCCATAACGACTGCTGCAGACTCTTCGTAATAAACCAACAGCGCGTGCTCCCTTAGATGCGATGTATTCTATGTGTGTCTGCCAATTTAGCTTTTCGGTGTAAATCATTCCCAGATATTTTAATAAATATACCTGCGGAATAATCTCCTGGCCATATGACAGTGTTATTCGGATAGGAAAAGTCAAGGGAAAGACAATGATCGCACTTTTGTTGACATTTAGCGACATTTGTATTCCTTTTAGCCAAGTTTCAATCTGATTCAGATACGACTGCAAAGTTTTATATAGGCTATGTATATCATTGGATACCGTGAAAAATGCGATATCATCAGCGTATACGTATACCTGTACGTCATGATGTGTCGGGATGTGATTTAGTAGAATATTGAATAATACTGGGGAAAGTACTGCACCTTGAGGGACGCCCCTTGTCTGTTTGTAACTTTTAGAAGAAACACCGTTTTGATAACAATAAAATGTTCGTCCGCTTAGAAAATTTTGAATCCATGCAATTACATACTGTGGAAGATTCACACTATTGAGTCTGTTGATTAAAGTACTGTGGTCGACACTGTCATACGCCTTCGCAATGTCTAGTGTCACTAGGGCCGCGTACTGGTTGTTGCGGCGAGCGAGTTGGATTCTACTCTCTAAGTCAACATGAGCACACCAAATTGAGCAGCCGGGCCTGAATCCTATTTGAGGATCATTTAATATTTGGTTCTCGCCTATCCACCTATCAACGTGACCATAAAGAACTCTCTCGATTAACTTTACAAGATTTGAGGTTAGAGAAATAGGTCTAATGTTGTCTATTGAATATCCATCGCCTGGCTTTTTGAGTAGTGGAATTATTTTGGCAACCTTCGAATCTGGATGAATCCATGCATTCTTAATCGAGTAATTTATAAAATTAAGCAATTCCTGGGGGAGACAATTCGAATAATACTTTTATCACTGCTGTAGTTATGCCATCAGGGCCTGGGGCTGAAGCTGGCAGCATCTTTACCTCTCTCATTAATTCTTCTAATGTGACCGTTACGTACTCATTAGCTGGTTCAGGTACCGGTATATGATAGGGGTGAAGTGATGTGAATCGAAGCTCTAAGCCTTTTGCAATATCCTACAGTGACTGCACTAATTCAGTGGAAGTTAAGCTAACTGACTCTACATTAACTGGGGCTGAAACAATCTTTTTAGACCGTAGAAATCGAAATAGGGTTTTTTTATTAATAGACTGCGATAGGTAACTGTAATGTTTGGTGTTATAAGTTTCTTTCGCTTTGTCAACTGTTTGCCTGAATGTAGCTGCAGCAAACTTATAGTCATTCCAATTACGTGGACATTGATTATACAGTAACTTTCTCCAGGCTGACCTTCTTCTTCTATATTCGCGTGCACAGTCCGGATTCCACCATGGAGAATAAGTACCACCTTTAGTTGACTGCATACTGAACTTGCATTTTTTATAACTGTCACTTAGCACTTGACACAAATTAACTGCCTTAACTTCATCATTTAGGCCAACCTGTTTTTCTAAAGCTGATCGCAGCGAAACTTCAAATTTAGTATAGTTAACATAGGTGCGGACATGCTTTTCAACCAAAATAATTGGGCGCGTTATTTCAAAAGTTATTGGAAGATGGTCGCTATTTGTGGCCGAGGTAATAGCAGACCAGGAGGAGATTACACAGCCCGAACTGGAAAAAGTTAGGTCTAACATCGAACGCGATATGCCGGATACATAAGTTGGGGTTCTCGAATTTACACAATTAAGGTTATTTGACGAAACCCAGTCTAACAATCGCTTACCACAAGAGTCGGACCGATAACCCCATGATACGTGGTGAGAATTAAAATCACCAGGTATGATTATATCCTTTCTGCATGCTGCAAGCGCGGCATCAAGAGAGCCTGTATTGCGGACTCCTGTAGGGAAATAAGCATTGATTATCGAAAATGGGGCGCATCCAGGAAGCGTTACATCCAATGCTAGAATCTCACTTTCAGTGGAGAATGACTGGTGACTAATTTTAGCTCTATGACAAATTTTTGTTGAGATGAAAAATGCTAATGCCCCTCTACAAGAAGGAAGATCTAGACGAAAACTGCGATAATTCTTTAATTGATAATTCTTTTCTGTGGATAGCCAAGTTTCTTGCAGAATAATCAAACCAGGAGAAAGATCTTCACAGAGATATAAGAGATCAGCGGCTGCAGCAAAAATGGAACGACAGTTCCACTGCAGCACTTTCAAGCTTCCTATGTTGACGATATTCCGGCAGTATTAACTGCCGTCTGTATAATGTTATCCTTTAGGAAATAATCCTTTTATAAGCTCTTATTTTCACTCTTTTCAGCTTTTAGTTTGTGGAGGGTAGTAGCTCTCGGGGAGTATGGGGAAGCACGACGTTTATATGTTCTAACATCCTAATCCATGTTCTCCATGGTATCTGAACCGGATTCGTGATTCTGAAAGCCCTCATGTTCTACATGAGTTGCGTGAGCTTAAGAGGCATCAGTACTGCGAGGCGAGATCTCTGCCGATACGTGTTTCTCTATGTTCTCATCGGAGACTGTGATTTCAGAGGCAACACTTGAACGAGCAGTAACATGTAAAAGTTGCGACAACTGAGAGGTGAGAACATGTCCAACGGTCTCTGAAAGGCTTCTAAATAAAGTGTCAAGGGCTTTTGCCATAGCTTTCTCAACGGCAGCAGCTACAACATCACCAAGAGATGCATCCATTGCTTTTGAGTGACGAGCAGCAGCTGCAGCATAGCCACATGATTTCTCTAATGAGAGTGCACGAGCTTCACGACGCGAACATCGTTTCCGTTCTATAATTTGTAGAATTTTGAGCTCTTGGTTTCTTGCAGGGCATTGCGCACAGTCTGCAGGGTGGGAACCTTCACACAAACAGCATCGTTCGCTCTGAGAGGAACACGCTTTTCCATCGTGGCCTTCTCCGCAAATGCGGCACCGAAGCTCTGATCGACATCCCTTAAAACTGTGGCCGTATCGCCAGCATTGAACGCATTGCAATGGGCGGGGAGAAATTGCTTCCACCCTGTATATTAATGGCCACGCCTTGATCTCTGACGGCCTATTTGTGCCTGCAAAGGTGAATATAACCGACTCTGTGGGGGTTCTTTGATTCTCACAAACGCGTGAACATCGGTAGACGGAGACGGCACCTGCCGGGGAGAACATCTGCAGGACCTCTGAAGCACACAGGCTCGCGTCGACTCCACGTACTAGACCCTTAATGCAAGCTAGATGAGCAGGAATAAAAGGCCTCACCGGGTGGTTCGCGAACATTTCGCACTTCAGAAGGTCGGAGACGTAGGTCTGCTCAGGCGAACAGCAAAGAATGCCCCCTCTGCCAAATTGTCGGACATCGGTTATGCTTTGGACATGCGGGGTTGCTTTCCGAAGCTCTTCTTGAATCACCTTGGGATTCTTCACGCGGATGAATCCCCCATTGGTCGGCACTAGGGCCACTGGAACGCTGTTAATGCCACTGTGCAAAAAAGCCTCTATAGGCATGTCATTAGTGGGAAGCGAAGCCGTCCAGAGGAAAGATCTCTGGCCGGGAGAAGAAAGAGACATTAGGAACTCTCAATAAGAGGAAAGTACAAAACAAAACTAAAGAAAATAAACCGCCCGATACTTGACCGATTCCCCGCAGAGAACAGGACAGTTCGTTCGTCGTTCGAGTGCCGAGCGAAGTCCAAGAACACGACAGAACGATGTCCTCCTTCGAACGCCCAGCGAGGAAGCTCTTTTTCGTCCAACGCCGAACCTCGCGCACTGCTCACGCCACGAGCCACACTTTCTCGCGCCACGCTTTTCGAGGCGCCACTGTCGACGCTCCCAAATCGGCGTCGATGATGATGATGGCTCTCTCGCGGGTACTTGCAATGAGTCGGTGTCCTTCCTCTTCGTGCCCGCACGGCACACTGCCTTCCTATGTTTATACTTTCCACTCCCACGTACCATATAATATGACAGTCCCCTTGTCGGGCTCCATGGTGGGCGGCTGGCACAACTGCCGAAAATTACATGTTCAAGCTCTTTCAAGCTCTTCACCCCACTTCTTGATCGCCCTCAGAAAAGAGGGTGCACCGCTGGAGAGTTCCATTTTTTTGGACGGCACATAATAACGTTCCGAAATATCACGTAATTCATTCAGGGAAACCTGAAAAGCCGGTGAGAATGATCTCACCTTTCGTTGTTGCCAAGTGACTGATGTTCTTGGCACAGGCTATAAAGCATCAAATATGGTAAGCGGTGATTTCCTTCTGGAGGTTCGTGAACAGAAGCAACACGAAAGCTTACCTAATTTAGTGTTATTCGGAGACAGCCCGGTGACAGTGACCCCACACCGTACCATAAACACAATACGAGGTGTCGTATCCGATAGTTCTTTGATGGACTTGACCGAAGCTTCACTTCTAGAAGGATGTTGACGGTGAAGGCTTTCGCCGTCAACATCACCGCTAATTATTGTCAATCAAAGCAACCAGTACAGTAACCTTGGCTTACATCGATTCCCACAGTGCGTAGGATCTGCATATTTTTAAAAGCATGAATAATCCGACGCTAGCTATGACAGAATAGTATTTACCACAGTTCGGTATGAAACGTGCAACTGAGCAGGAAACTCGCATGAAACTTGCATTAAAGCCTTTGTTCCATACTACATACGACCATAACGTTGCTTTTATACTCTCAAGATAGGTCTTTATTGTGTCATTAGTGCCGTTTTAATCTCTCGAAGCTACTCGGAGCGCTAGGCAACTTATTGATTGGACAGTATGTTGCCGTCTGAGGGTTGCGAAGAAATGTAAACACGCGGCTACTGCCGCTGTTTCTTTTGTTACAGCGCAGCTAGAGTTGTCAATGACATGTCAGCTAGGCATGACTTCTCAGTTACTGGCCACAAAGTTCTGCCACGACGCCTTATGTCAAATACAGTTTCCTTATTCGCAGTTCACAAGATCCGCGGTGGCCCTCATAGTAATTTGCATTACCGCCAGGCGTGGTGGAAAGAATAAGTTGCAAAATGGCATTCATTCGGCTCTTCAGTCATTGAGGATGGCTACCTTCAAAAAATAATTAAATACAATTTAGGAAAGCTGCCATAGACTTTGCAATATTTCATTACATTTAGTTTGCATGCAGGTTCAATTCACATAAATTAGTTCCTCGGAACACAATTTCACCACTGCTCGCTGTTCGTGTCTTCACCACCAGCAGGCGCTGCTTCATCGGTGGCAGAGACAGTGCGGGTGTTTCACTTTGGCCGCCTTCCTTCTGTTCTTATTTTGGAGTCAAATTGAGTGCAACGATAAAATATGCTACAAACACCAGAAGAGTTCTCAACGTTCATATCCCTCACAGGCAAAACCAATTCACGCCTGTACGGACGGTTTTCACAACCTCGCAAAATTTTGATGCAAAGCATTAGAGCAGAAATAGAGCCTACACAATATTAGCGCTCTGCAAAAGTAGAAGGAAAGTGCTGTTTTAAAAGCTAGCTATGATGAGGGGAGAATCCAAGCAGCCTTTCCGGGAGCAGTTTGCATCCTGCTTTCATCCTTGTTGCTGTCTCAATCTCTATGCTTCAATGAAAACATTTCAAGTGACAGAGGCTCACACGACATTTCGTATTGCCCATAACGACGCTCTTGTTGCATCGTTCTTTAAGACTAAAAGTTAAATGGATTGGTTGCAAATAGGGTGCCTCAGTTCGTGGAGCTTAGCGTCGCGAACAAAGCGTTTACTGCATATTTTTGCCTTCTTCGTGCGTAGCCAGATTTTCCCGTTTCTGCTGCTCAAAAACAAAATCGTAGAAACAATCATACATATAAAATGATGTAAAAAAGAGAAAATAAAGAAGCACGTAATTGATAAATCGGTTATGTCGATTTCACTAGATCGTACTGTAAATAAAAGACGCGGGGATTTGGAAACATTCTCGAGCTACCAAATGCTCAAAAAAGATGACATGTTTAAATTAAACAGGGAAAACAAACCACTTGTTACGACGAACCAACTGTATACAATTCTTGCGTCTGCATTTCGCGTATCCCAAATCCATGAAAGTTTGTTCCCTACTCATTGTTCTACACGCTCACGCATCCCGTTCCTGCTTCAACCTGAGCTCATGTGGAGAAGAAAAGGTGCCAGACGCTGCGTACAGTAATACGCACTAATAAATTATTTTGAGAATGACGGAGCTGGATATTATGCAGTTAACGCTTTTCAGAATATCATCTGAGGGTGTACAAGTCATCAACAGCGGAATTAAACGTGCCGAAAAGGATCATATTTAGCGGCAGTCACGAAAGTTGCGCTATGAAAGCGTGAGAGACGAGTTTCTGTGAATCTCGTTTACGTATTGTCATTAGATTCGTGTAGTTCATTTTATCTGAGACTTTTTGGCGATGTCCATGTCTAGCACATGCTTGTCACCGAAACTCACTCTTGAACGTTTGTGCACGCAATTCCACCTCAGTTACAGGATAGGTCATATTTCCGACGGCAATTTTTTGTTCCAGCCGACGTCAATTCATTATGCAGGGGTAAAGGGCCGCTGGACTGCTACCCTGGTCAAACAAGTGTCATTGTCTGGCTTCCAGGAGGACTTTTTGCCTCTGGATGCCGTGAGTATTTGCTTGCATTCGAAAATTTTTGATTCATTTTTAATGCGCGGCCATGGCGTTATGGCAAACTTGTCAGAAATAAAGAAATGTGTTTATAAATGTTATGATGTACAAATAGACGCCACTAATATTTTAATTAATGCGATAATTTCCGCGCGTTTCTCTGCACTAGAATTATAGTATTCACGAAATTACGTAAGCGTTAAAATTTTTCAAAGCCAAAGCCGCACATAATATACCTGCCATTTCAATAAAGAGTTGTGCTGGTTTTGAAATTATCAATACTTTTCTGCTGTTATGTTCAAAACACAGTAATAAACTATTCTATATTTGCAAGTTTGATTTCAATGAATTCTCACACTTATTGCGCAATACACTGCAAAAAAAAAAAAATTCTGGTGCCACACATTACGCAGACTACTGTGAAAGCGCTCCACCGTTTTTCAAGTACGACAGGCTTGTGTGAAAGCACGTGACTGCATACAGCTGTCGCTCCTGTGTTTCATACTTTGTTTAGACTCGGTCACTATTTTCGCATTCTCCAGCGTGGTAGAATGGGAGGCACCTTTTCCTCAATGTTTCTGGGCGCGGGCCTTATACGAATCAGCCTTGCGCAGATACTCACTGAGTATTTATATAAGAGTGAGTGGATTATGAGTTAGTGAGTATCTATATAAGAAGGTACCCACAGAGTACGAATAATAACTTTATGCAGAATACGTTTCTGCGCATTAACCCGTCAAAGACTACATTTGTAATTTTTCATTCACAACTGCTAAAAGGGGCTCCCGTTGTGCTTACGATAGCCAAAATTTTACGCATGACTTTAGACAAGCAGTTAAAATATAAAATTTATTTCATTGACTAACGCAGCAAGTTTCTTTTGGCATCCGTGTAGTCAATAAATCCCGTAACTAATCCTAGAGATACATTATTCCTTCACTATACAACTCTTACATTCGTAGCCATCCCTCTTATTGCATATCGTCTTGGATCTTGGAGCAACACTTATTACAGTCATCTAGACGTACTCCAACGCCTTCGAAATCGATCGCTCCGGCTAATGACTTTTCATAACCGTTTTACCCACTCGGAACCACTGTGCAAAAGCCTGAATATTCTACCACTCACAGAACTGTTGAAATGAAGGCCTTATTCCTTCTCTCCAAGCTAAAGTGTTATGACACGTTAATCTCGGGTTTCCAGATTATTTCCTAAAAGGTACTGACATTACAGGTTTTCTGGAAACGATAATTTACATCTTAACTCTTTTCAAACTACGAAAGACAAACTGCCGTGGTCTATCTTGCATCATTTTGGAATGCTATGCCATACGAAATTCGATCATCATTGGTACATATGTTTCTATACCTCCACAAGCAATATCTACTAGATGAGGTATATGAAGAATTGCACTATAATTATTAGTTCTGACATTCTAGTTCTATCAATATTACCTGTTTCTCCGGGTTTTTTTTCATTCTTGTGCATGAGTTAATCATGTAAAAGATAGTTGTATGTGTTTATAATGTTCCTGAAAGCATCAATTTTGCTTCTGCTTATTGTGGCGCCGCTTTTTACAGTGTATTCGTTCTTCGGTTTTATTGTATTCGTTATTTTAAATGATTTCCTGAAGCCTACGATATTGTTTTTAGTTGCATATGTTTTCCAGCTTATACTAATGTTGTATATAGTCATAAATATATATAATGCTTTCATTTCATTTGTTTGCTTCTAGTTTTGTTGTATTGCGTTTCCCCAGCTTTTCTGTAAATGTTTATTACTTGTGTATTTCTTTTATAGTTTGCTGCAGTCAATATTGATACGTAGAGATTAGCTGGTCGCCCAGCCAGTTTCATAACTGTGGGATTACCAAGTGTGTTAACGTCGGTAATTCTGTTATCATGTGCACAAACACGTTTGAATAAACTTGAATTTAATGCCTTCCATTACGTTACGACTGCTGTAGAAAATTATTTATGAAACCACTGACGGCCGAATATGAACACTCACACGGTCGGCGGCTGATTTTCGGACAGTGGAAATGCCTCGAAAGTGCCCGAATGCTGGGACATTCCGCTAAATAGGAATCTGAGGTAAAATTGATTTCGTTGTTTTCTTAGAGCGTCAGCTCACCATAAAAAAGTTGTTTGCAGACTTTTGCTGAGTGAAGGACTTCATTAAAATAAAGCTTACTTGAAATTTTGCGTTGGCACGACGGGTTCGTTTTTGTTCACCCATCGCCTTGCCCGATGTGCATCGTGGGTCGTCACTAGGCGCAGATATTTCACAGATGACCTAAGATTCCTGTCAATGTAGGCTCAGGCTGTGCTGCCCAAAATTAGTTTGGAGCTCTATCAGTTTTATGCCACGCGCTAGCTTACTCTGATTTACCCGGTAAGCGCACATACAAACTTTCTAAGCGTTCGCGATAGTTGCCAGCTGTTCACCCGCTGACCCTATCTCCGCTTCACGATCGTCGCCCTCTGTCCAGCCCCTGTGCGTGATCTCAAGCCCGATCGCTAATGTGGTTTTTGGTACAAACATTTTAACAACGAACTTCCTGCAACGGCTTGACGCCGGTGGCAGCCACTGGTTAGGCCTAACAGCACCACTTCGACAAAATCGGCGAGCAAACTTGCGGTTTGATGGCGAGTCTGGGATACGAGGATGATATAATGCTGGACCGGACAGCAAGTGCAATCTAGTACAGGCTCGGAAAAATGAATCAGCACTGGGGTATGCACACGACGCTTAAGCTTATCTTTTTTTTTTTCATATTTCCGCATTACATTGAGGGGATGCAGGCCTTAGACGAGTGAGGACCCTGCACGAGAAAATATGGTACGCTTATTTTTCTCAATATTGGAATACGCAGGGTGCGCGAGGTATTTGGGCATACGGATTAGCATTCTCATTCCATCGTTGAAGGCCCTTACCTACGTCTTCTCCAACAACCCTGTAACGCGATTGTGAGAGTAGCAGCATCCAGTCTGGCACAGGAGAGAAGAGCTCATGGGCAATCGTAACCCGTGACGAAGAGGAATTAGCTCATGCAATAGTAATACGTCACTCAAGTGAATGAGTTTCTCCAATAGTCCGAAGCCATCATGAGTGAGAAGCCTTTAAATCCAATGATCGCCAGTGCCAAGCAGACTTCGGGTGGCATAGTCGACAGTCAAAATTTTTGAGCACGAGGTGAAATGACCTCCCGGGAAGCCACAATCCAAACCCTTAACTGCATGCCTACCACGTATCAATATATTTTATTTAAACTCGGTGCCTGCTGGGGTTGTAAAGGAAATGAGATAGCCAGACGCTTCGTACATTAGATAGCACAAAGTTAGACAAAGAAGCACAACACATGCAATACATTGAGAAGCACAACGAATTGGCCTAGCTAATACAAATAAGCGTGCAGACAAGACTAAACAAAGCCAGCATCCTCTGCATATGCATTTTTTGCGAAGCATGCTCCAGAAACAGAGTTCATAATTTAAGTCGCGTTAAAAAGGATCTCATCTCATGCTGTACGAAGACGACCTGCCTTTGGTTTAGAAACATAAAGTTTAGACAGCTTTGTCAAAGGTGTGATGGAAGTGAAGCCCGCACAAAGCGAGCAGAACGGCCGTTTTCCCACTTTTAAAGGGAGGCGGCTTGAAGCCAAGTGAGTACGGAGGCGGCAATTTCGGCCAGCCCGGCAGAGAAAATCCGCTTTTTTTTCGAATAGGTCCTAGGAGATGCTGAAGGACAACCTACCATGTTCTACAGAGAAATGGGAAGAGTTTTTGTCTAAAAGCAGCAGCGGAGTTTTTTTTTTCTCGAGTAAGGGAGCTTTTAGGGCACAAACACTTGAGGAGACTCGGAAACTGATAGGCGTGTACCCTATGGAGTAGCGGTCAATGGATCAAACGTATTAGTAGCTGTAAGTGAGCGAAGGCAGTTGCTGAAGAGAGCGGCGGCTCTCCCGCGTTTGAATTAGTGGTCAACTGCGACGGCAAAGGCGAAAGAAAGCCAAGTCTGCCGTAGATAAAGCTAGTTCTTAATAGAGCTAGTTCAGGGAGCACTGGAAAGAATGTCATACGAGTGGTTCGCACACGCAGGGACCAGCGCGAAGATGCAGTTGTTTCGCCATTTCGTGAGGCCGTTGAAGAAACAGAGGTCGATATTGAAGACCAAAGAGACGTTTTGCATGCAGTCGACGGTAGGGATAGAGGTAGGCCCGCTAAAGAGAGACTTCATGATGATTTCACGTGCTGAAATGTCAAATCTGGGTTGCTATGGAGGATGTGCAAAATTTCTTATTCGTGCGAGTTTTGTCCGAGTTTGCTCAGGCAAAACTCACGCCACGTGCAAACAGCATGGAACGCACAAAAACAGCAGACGAAAAAAAAGACCAACGCTTTCCCTACCGGAAACTGGCGTGCACGTCGCTTTCGTCAATGTTAAGTAACCCACAGGTAACGTTGCCGGATTGCTTCAGCCTCCAGCTCCCTCAGCTCGGGATATCGTTTTTGCTGTGGGATTGCCTGGGCTCGGGCGGCTCTAACGTCTGGATCGGTGCGCCGACGGCCAGCCATTTCACGGACGAGTTCTCACCGCTGCTCATCAATCGCTGCCCCTTCCTCGGGGCAGCACACAACGCGTAGCCGTCGCAACCGTTTTCTGAAACTGAACTGAAGGGAAACGAAGCCGACGCAGCGCGCACGAAGCCATTTCCTGCACTTTCCCTCCCCGATTCAAGGAAAGCGGCTGTGATTGGTTGCGCGTGTGGCGTGAGCGCACGCCTATGCAGCTGCAATCATTGGTAATGACTCACGCTCTGGCGCCTGCGCAACTGTCAACTCATCGCACTGCCCTTTACCCTGCTCTGTTCTGGGAGGATCTGGGTTTTGGCGTGACCATATCGCCTGTGAACCTTGTTTGCCAACAGAAGCTTCGCTTGAAGAATGACCAGAAAACGCCGAGCTTGGCAACATGAGCAAGAGCCCATATGAGGCCGACCACTTCCCAATTAGGTTAACCTTAACAAACGAAGATACATGCTCGCCACACGTTCCCTTATGGAATGTTGAACCAGCTAACTGAAAGCTTTTCAGAAAACTTGCATACTCAAGCAGGGATAATATTGCCTCTTTTAATATAGACTATGCTGTGGCGTATATAACAGGCTTTATTATTGAGGCTACCACCAAATGAATCCGTCAAACTAATGAACTGACGAATAAACTTCGTATCTAGTGGTGTAATGAAAAATGTAAGAAAAACGCGGGAAATCAAAACAAAGCACGGTGACGACTTCACGATTCTCCAGCCGCCGAAAACTTGATTAGTTTTAAATGTCCCGAGGCACAATGGCACGTCGACGAGCTGAAGTAGGCACTTGGGAAAACTATATCTCCGGCACATATAGAATACGTTCGAGGTCCTTGGAGGTATGTGGAAAGGTGTAATGGTTCCATGACTTACTTTTGGAAACGTGATTGTTTGCTTTAAATCAGGGGTACAATTAGGACTCGATGGGAGCCAAAGGTCAGCGGGTCGCCTCGCATTGCGCGCTCACGGCAAGACTACAAATGAAGCTGTGCAGGGTGATATGGGCTGGGCTAGTTTTGAAGTGAGGGAAGCTCGCAGTAAAATTGAGTCTGAAGAACGACTGAGGAATATGGAAGGAAGTAAATGGGCTGGGAGAGTGTTCAGGTATCTGTACTGGAAAAAACATTGATTCACAGTGGAGGAAAAGAACTAGAAAGCACACCAGCAAGTATGCGGTCTGTAGGGTGGGAAACACAGCAACAAAGAAGGTCAAGCGGCAATTCAGAGAGGCTGAAATAATTTCATGGGTGGCGGCAATGGAAAAGAAAGCTGCCATGAGTAAATACTTAAGAGAAAAAAACCAAATCAGGAAAGAAACAATTTATGATAACTCAAAGGGAAGCTCATTACTTTTCGAAGCGAGATCAGGATGCCCTAGAACGCGCACCTATAAAGCGAGATATAAGACGGAAAAAAGAGCATGTGCTTGCTGCGGTAAAGCTAAGAAAATTATGGAGCATGTTTTCTTATAACGTGAAGACGTCTACCCAGCAGTCGATATAGACACCACTAGCGTCCTTGAAGCCCTCGGGTTCAGCGAGAGCCGTGGAAAAATAAACATGTCCACAATAGGCATTAGTAAGAGGCGATTGGAGGATTGGTGGAAGAAAGGCACTTGGAAAAAGTATATCTCCAGCACATATTCTTGCACGAACGAGATGAAAGTCTGGACTAGGGTAAATAATAGGCAGGCAGACACATCCACTACTTGGCAGCGGCAGCAGCGACGTGTCTACATCGCTAACGGCGAAACTGCTCTTGTTGCAGATCGTACTTCACCTTCCTGAGCACTCCTGCGGCCGGGAACCTGGAAAACTGACAGTTCTGCTGCTGGAAACCTACGCCATTTCTGAAGCCATCAACACGTAGCTTGATCATCGAATGCCAAGCGTGCTACTGTCTGCGCAATCTGCCGTCAACGCGCTGCCGTCAGCCCTGAGGCAATCTGCGCAGGCATCCACTGGGAGCCCGTACAAGATAAAACGCGAGCGCTTGGACCGTTCGGCTACTTGGCAGCGGCGGCAGCAGCGTGTATACATCGCTAACGGCGAAACTGCTCCTGTTGCAGATCGTACTTCACCTTCCTGAGCACTCCTGCGGCCGGGAACCTGGAAAACTGACAGTTCTGCTGCTGGAAACCTACGCCATTTCTGAAGCCATCAACACGTAGCTTGCTCATCGAATGCCAGGCGTGCTACTGTCTGCACAATCTGCCGTCAACGCGCTGCCGTCAGCCCTGAGGCAATAGGCGCAGGCGCCCACTGGGAGCCCTTACAAGATAAAACGCGAGCGCTTGGACCGTTCGGCTACTTGACAGCGGCGGCAGCAGTGTGTCTACATCGCTAACGGCGAAACTGCTCCTGTTGCAGGTTAGTGCAATATTACTTAAAGTTGAACTGGATTGAGCCAAAAGCCACTGCCTCTACTGCCTCCTCTGCTGTTGTTGATTGCTTGTCTAAACGTACTTTGTGTCGTTTTGCTCAAATGTCCGATCACGAAAACCAAGTGTCTAGCGTGTGTTCGTCCTGTAAGTCACCTATTCGTGACGATGGGCCGAGAGTGACATGCACGGAGTGTCAATACGCATATCATTTCGGTAAATGTGCGGGCGTGGCAGAGAAATAATTTAGAGCAAAAAACAATACTGCAAAGCAATCGGGGCGCTGTCTCATGTGCAGGAAAAATGTTTCTCGCAGAAGTAGCAAAGAAGGCAATGATCCTGATCTTGATGTCAGGCATGCTCTTGCTTCTATCCTCGAGAAACTTGATAATTTGCCAGAATTAACAACAAAAGTGGCAGAAATGGAAGAATCTGTGCAACATATGTCTAAGAAGTTTGATGCATTTGAAAGACATGTTTCCCGCCAGGACACTGAGATCAAGGCGCTGAAGAAGAAAGTAGTGGAACTAGAAGCAAACGACGACATGACCCAAGTAGTGCAAACACAGCTGCAACAAGATGTTTACGACCTTGAGTACCGAAGCAGGAAACTTAACTTGGAGATACACGGCATTGCGGTTGCACCCAACGAGAATCTCCTTTCGTTGTTAAACGCGATTGCCCCGAAGCTTGAAGTCCCGCTCTTAACGGCAGAAGACATTCAAACAATACACAGATTGCCTGCTCGACAGGGTAGGACGCCGGGAATAATCGCCCGTTTCGCCAGACAAACAACAAGAGACACATGGCTGAAAGCTAAGAACAAAGCCTAATATGGTGAACCGCGCATCATTATCCAGGAAGACATGACTCGATATAACAGAGACTTGCTTCGAACTGCGAAAGAAAGGGCAAAAGATAGCGGTTATGGTTTTGTCTGGCATACGAGTGGGAAGATCCTCGTCCGCAAAGATGAAGGAATTAATGTAATTTATATCAAAGGGCGCAAACGACCTTGACGATCTTAATTAAGTACTACGTAAGCACAGCACGTAAAGAAAGAAAAAATGATGCAGTGTCTGTATCACATTCCGAATGACCTGAACTGCATTGATTCGTCTTTTTCATCTGCATCGATTAAAGTGGCACATATCAATGCACGATCAGTGAAAAATAAACCAGAATTGCTAGCAGAATTCTTTAGTGAATTTCAATTTAAGCTATCTGTGATAATGTTGAGTGAAACATGGATCACTAGCCCAGATAATATCTATAAAATGGCACATTATAGAGCATACTGCAATAACAGACCTGTTGGTGGTGGTGGGGGAGTACCACTACTGCTGGATGCGAATGAAAATTGTGAAATTTTGAGCCCATTCAGTACAATTACACCAGATTATGAGATAATGTCATTGTGTTTGGGTAAATTTCTTTACTCTGTCTGTTACCGCCCATCAAGCGGAAATGTAGCTTCTTTCTTTAATTTCTACCACAATTTTTTATTATGTAGCAGACGGTGGTTACACACTTATTGCTGGAGGTGATTTCAACATCGATTTGACAAGTGATAATCATTGTACTAGAGAATTTAAGATGTTATTGGCTTCGAGTGGTTTTATGAATGTGCTCGAAACACCTACTAGAATAACAGTTGATAGTCAGTCTACTTTAGATTTGTTCATTACTAATTTCTCCCATCCTAAATTCGAGACTGGTGCCTTATCATGCCCTATCAGCGACAATCTACCAGTGTTCTTGTGCATGGAGACGGTAACCCAAACACTAAAACAGCCAAAAGGTATTACATACCAACGTCTAACCAATGTTACTCTTGATAATTTTCGGGATGCTGTTAAGCAAGTTGATTTCACGCATATTGCTTGCCTTAATAATGCCAATGAAGCCTATGATAAGTTTATTTATCTCTTTAAACAGCTATACCACTCTTACTTTCCCTCTAAAACATGTCAACAATCGCGAAAAATTCGCAAACCGTGGATCACCCCTGAGTTGCGGAATGAAATTAAGTATAAAAATAAGCTATACACAAGGTTTATAATGACACATGCGGCAGAAAATCTGCATTTATTTAAATAGTTTCGAGATAGGTTAACAAAGAAACTGCGATCAGCTCGAACGGAATATTACTCCACATATATAGACGTGAAGAAGGGCCGCCATGATGTGATTTGGACCCGTCTAAACTCACTGCTACATCGTAATCAGTCACAAAACCATGTGCACAATTTAAATATTGGTGGTAAAGAGCTAACGGGAACTGAACTCGCAAACGCCTTCAATGATTCTTTTACAAAAAGAAAAACTAATCGGTCGTTGTCGGAAATCATAATCTTTCATAATGATAATACAGTGTCTTTATATCCTGTGACAACGGATGAAATACTAACTGCTGTACTCAGCCTAAAATATAGTAGATGCCGAGATATTGACGACATTCAGATAATGCCTGGTAAATATGTTGCAGATATCAAAGCGCCAACCATCACACACATTTTTAACCTTTGTTTAGCTACATCGATATTTCTAGAACAAATGCAGATTGCAAAAGTAAATGTTTTACTTAAAAAGGGAGATATAAATGATTTCGGCAATTATAGACCTGCGTCTGTACAACCTGTCTTCTCCAAAGCACCCGAGAAAATTTTGCACTCTAGTTTTACGAAATTTGTAGATTAATACAATTGCTAACTCCATGTCAATTCGCATTTCGAAAAAACAAATCTACTGAACTGGCGTTCTTAGAACAAAAAGAGTATATTCTGTCACAATTTGAAAACATATCTTTTGTGATTGGAATGTTCGTCGGCTTCTCGAAAGCGTTTGATCTTGTAAACCATGAATTACTTCTAGAGAAATAATGGTACTACGGAATCCGAGGACAGGCTGCAAAACTAATAAAACATTACTTGTCTAAAAGGCAACAAACGGTTAACATACATAATGCATATTCAGAAGTAAAACCTGTTTATTCTGGTGTCCCACAAGGCAGTATATTAGGACCACTGCTTTTCAACATTTACCTTAATGACATTGTCAACATTAACCCAAATGCCAGATTCATAATAAATGCAGTTGATACAAGCATTTTTTCCCCGGAAATGACATTCACGAACTGATACAATCGTGCAACACGACGATGATCTCGCTGGAAAAATGGTCCCAATCTAATCATATGCGTGTTAATGAGGGCAAGACAAAAGCGGCAATCTGCAGGACGAAAAATAAACTGGTTCCTCCTCACAAAAGTATCCTATTCAACTCCAAACAAATAGAAATAGTTGACCATTTTAAATGTCTTAGTGTAGTATTTTCTTCAACTATGTCATGGACAGCACATGTGGACCAAGTTGTCAAGCAATTAGCTAGAATAACTGGCGCAATTGGCTGCATTAGATACATTCTTCCTAAACCGATTAAACTGCTTCTCTACAACTCATTATTTTATTCTCACATTAACTATTGCGAGCTGGTATGGGGCACTGCAACACCATCGTGCCTAAAGAAAATTTATATTTTGCAAACAAAGTTTCTTCGCAATGTCTTTAATGCAAATTACGGAACAACCACCAAACGCTTTTTTCTTCAAACTGGTATTATCAAAATTTTTAATTTGTATCAGTATCGGCTCAGCGTTCGTTTTAAAATAAAAACAAGAAATAATATAAGTAACATTCGGCATCTAACAAACAAGAAAATAAAGAGTTACCCTTTCAGACACCCGGAAAACTGGTTGGTGCCAACAGCACGCATCAATAATGGGAAAGAGCGCCTTCAACACAGACTTCCTTCCCTACTCAGCGCGTACGAATCTGCTAACATCATCTTGTTTACCTGCACCCAACAAGATATACGTGCCATATGCAATTCATATGCAAAAGAATGTGCTACAGAATAATCATTAGGTATAGTTCATGCTTAATATAGGATGTTTTCTTTGTCTATATTTATTGTGTCCATAATTCTTTGTCATTTGTGGTGTTATTTGATTATTGTTATTTGACGATTATGTTAAGTGTAATCCTGCTTGTTACGAAGTAACTTGGTTTCTGCACATGTAAGTGCAGATAAGATTTTGTTTAGTCTTCGTATGTTCTTGCTATGTTGTTGTTGTTTTTTTTTTCTTATCATGAAGCCATCATGCCTGCGATGAGATTGCTTGTCGCTGCAGCTTTGTAGTTCGGGGCTGCGGCCGAGTCAAGCTGTTTATGACGGCTTCTTCTGCAGCTCCCCCTGTCTGTATTTTTTGAGGCAGAAATAAAATTATTATTATTATAGCAGGGAAACATCAAAAAACGGAGACGTACAAAAGCAGAGTTCGCAATAGGGGATCATAAAATTTGTATGTGGAAGTTAATAGTGTTTTTCTACTTCATTTTTTAATTTTTTAACCTGCGTAGGACATTAAAGTAGTATAATAAATAGCAAGAGCTTGGTGGCGCAACCCACCGCCCCGTTTCAAAAGGGACGCTCATAACATCCATCCAACCATCCAAATGATTAGATACCTACATCCCGAAGCATTCAAAACCCACAAGACTTTTTTTCAATGCCATGTAGGCGGCTGCTATATTCGATCCTCATGGAAAGAAGCCATGGTCATCCCGATACTTAAGCAAAGACCCATTCTTAGCCACCAGCTACCGGCGAATAGCACAAACAAGCTGTCGGTGCAAACTGTGTGAAAAAATGATAAACCGGTCCTTAATTTGGTACCTAGAAAAGAAAACTAAATACGGGGCACTTTACAGTGTCCTTTTTGAGAAGGTATGTCCCCAAAAGACCACCTTGTCCGCATGGAGGCATATATTAAGGATGCTTGTCTACGTAAGCGATTCTGCCTATCAGTATACCTAGACCTAAAGAAAGCTTACGAGACGACATGGCGCTTCGCATTTTTTCGACATCTTTGAGCCATGGGTGTCCGTGGAAACGAGTTAAACACAACCGTTACTTATCTTTCTAATCACACATTTCGTGTAAGAGTGCGGAGAGCGTTGTCTAGTGGATTCATCCAGAAGATTGGTGTGCCACAGGGTGGTGTGGTTAGTTTCAGCCTACTTATTGTAAAAATGAATTCGCTGCATGCAGTCAGTCCACGCACAATGTTTTAGTTGTTTATGTCGAGATGTGCAGATAGGCTTCAAGTCACGTAATATTGCCATCTGCGAACAAGTGCAGCTTGGAATAAGCAGATTGTCCAAATGGACGGATGAAAATGATTTTAAAGTAAACTCCCAGAAGAGCACTTGCGTACTTATTATAAACAAGAGAGGCGTAATGCCAATCCCAAGAATTGAATTCAATGGAGATGCGCTCTCTGTGAGTAGTGAACATAAGTTTCAAGCAAATATTTTAGGTTCTGAACTCACATTTATTCCTCATCTTAAAGATCTGAGGACAAAACGCCTGAAGAGAATGAACCTTTCCAAACTTCTGTCACGCACAACATGGGGCAATGATCGCAAGTGCCACCTGAATTTGTACAATAGTGCTGTCCGCTCACACCTTGATTACATAGCAGTAATTTATCATTCCGTTACGCCACGTTCATTAAAAATTCTAGACCCATTCATCATCTCGGTAACCGTCTCGCGACCTGTTGTTTTAGGACAAACCCGATCGAGAACCTCTAGGCAGGATCCAATTAAAGGTCGCTTCATCACCAATGGTCATATGTCAGTCTTACATATCTTTTGAAAGTACATGAGAACATTGAACATAATTCTTATTTAACTATAAACGATATGATCGCTGCCACCCTCTTCCATACCAGACCTGCAGTGAAAAAGCCATTCGCTTTGCGTGTAATTAACCTTAGTGAGGAAATGAGTGCTGCAGTGCTTGAACTTTGCCTATGGCGCCAGCGAAACTGCTACCACCGTGGCATTGGAAGCTCACAGCATGAGACACATTCTTTGTAGAAGCGACTAAACACGTCCCAGAGGCACATATTAGAATGCATTTCCTGGAACTCCAGTAACAGAGTTTGCACAGACGCTTCTAAGTCACATGCCCGGGTGTCTTATGGTGCCGTCTGTCCGTCCTTTTCAGAATAAGGCGCACTGCACCGTGAAGCAAATATCTTTACGGCTGAGACATATGCAATATTCACGGCTGTAACGCATGTAAAGAAATCAAAAGTCCAAAAAGTGATAATATTTAAAACGTCCCAAAGCGCCATAAAAGCATTGATGTAGCTCTGTAAACTCTAAAATCCTGTGCTTATCGAGCTCTGTTCCGTTCTGTGTAAAGAGTATATATTGTCACGTAGTAATGACGGGGAAGAAAGCAGCAAAACTAAGTGTCGAAACTAGTGTTTCATTGGACAAACCTGTGCCCACAAAAACAGGCTAGACTCAAAGAGCAACGACAGCGGCGAACGGAATCGGTGATGGCCGAAATCTCATTTGCCTGTCTAGCGCGTCGGATTTTATACACGAGTAATCGAAAGTTCCAGACTATTGGCTGGTGCAAGCTTACTTCCAGAAAGTTCTACACAATTGGAGTCGCACATGCAATCAGATTACACGTTTCCGTGACAACATACAGCAGATAGAACCATTCATAATATTCGAGAAATGTCCCATACATGTGGGCGCGTCCTGCCTTCCGCGATAACATTTGTTAACGGAGAAAAGCGGTCAGTCGAAAAAGATGAACAAGTGCACGTGTCGGTGCCCCCCTCTTTAAAAGCATCGTCCCGATGCCACAAACAGAGCGAATAACAAAAGGCCGCTTATTAAACAAAAGTAACCAAACAACAAAGGTATGAAGCCCAAAGTAACAAAATAAAAAAAGAATGAAAGTCAAAGGTTCCGCTTTGTTAGCGCTGGTAGAACGCCTTAAGTCACACAGCATGGACTATTTCAGGTCGTGAGCGGCGCCGCTGTGATAGCGGAATGCCATCTGGCACGACCTCCTAGCCGAATGCGTCAATGCATCGTATGATCTTGTAGGGTCCGAAATAGCGGCTTAAAAGCTTGGTACTAAGTCCTCGTCGGCATACCGGGTTTTAAACCAAACACGATCGTCACGCTCGTATTCCACGTATCGTCGTCGAAGATTGTAGTGTGAGCACTCGGTCTTCTGCTGATTCTTGATGCGCAGGCGGGCGAGATGTCGGGCTTCTTAAGAATGCTGTAGATAGGCGGCGACGTCGAGATTCTCTTCGTCAGGGATGTGCCGCAGCATGGCGTCGAGAATTGTCGTCGGGTTTCTTCCGTATCCAGCTTGAACCGCGTTGTTTGAGTTTTCTTGCACTGCAGTGTTACAAGCGAAGGCAGGACCGCATCCCATGTCTTGGGCTCGACGTCGACGTATATTGCTAGGATGTCGGCGAGGGTCTTGTTCAGGACCTCCTTAAGAGCATTCGTCTTCGAGTGGTAGGCAGTTGTCCTCCTGTGGTTTATCTAGTGGTATTGCAAAATGGTTTGGGTGAGCTCTGCAGGAAAGCCCGCTCCTCTGTCGGTGTTAAGCACTTCTGGAGTACCATGTTGCAGCAGAATGTTCTCGACGAAGAATTTAGCCCCTGCGGCTGCGCTACCTATCTGCAGAGCTTCCGTTTCAGCGAAGCGGGTTAGGTAGTTCGTCTCCAGGATGATTCACTTACTTCGGGATGTTGACGTCGGAAAGGGTCCCAACAAACACATCGCAATCTGCTTAAATGGTCGGCAAGGGGGCTCGACCAGCTGTAGCAATCCCGCTGGCTTTATCAGTGGTGTCTTGTGACGCTGGCAGTCTCGACATGTCTTCACGTAAAAGGCGACACCCGCGGTCAGGTGAGGCGAATAGTACTTCTCTTGTATTCTTCCGAGCGTACGGGAAAATTCAAGGTGTCGGGCTGTCTTATCATCGTGCAGGGTGTGTAGGACTTCTGACTGGAGTGCTGCGGGCACAACGAGAACGTGGTTTACGCGGGCTGGTGAAAAGTTCTTGTTAGCGAGGACGTCATTTTATATATATATATATATAAACGGAAAGAAACCGCGCCTAAATAGCCTTGGGGCAAAGCTTGCCTTGCAAGTGCCCAGAAAGGCTTCTGAGCTCCGGGTCTGCTCATTAGTTTTCAGCGAAGTCTTCCGAGCTTATTATTCCAAGAAATGCATTGTCATCCTCGTCGTGTTCTATCAGCGGGTCAGTGGGAGTGCGTGATAGGCAGTCGATACCAGTGTTTTCGTGTCGACTTATAGATTTCAGTTATGTCATAATCTTGCAGGCTGAGGCCCCACCACACCACACGTCCTGAAGGGCCCTTTAAGTTCGCTAGGCAACACAACGCGTGATGGTCGCTGACGAGTTTGAAAGGCTTGCCATTACGTAAGGGCATAATTTTGCTGTAGCGCAAGTGATGCCGAGGCGCACCTTTTCGGTTGTAGAATAATTGCCTTCCGCTTTTGACAGCAACCGGCTAGCGTAAGCTATCACCCGTTCAAGTCCGTCTTTCCTCTGGACTAGGACGGCACCGAGGCCAAGGCGACTGGCGTCGGGGTTGATTTCTGTATCGGTGTCCTCGTCGAAGTGAGCAAGTACCCGTGGTGATGCATGCTTCGTTTGGGTTCTCGAAATGCGTCGGCCTACGGTATATTAACAAATCTTATAATAAGAATGTGTGCAGATGAAATGAGAAACCGTACGCCATACACCTGTTTCTGGATAGGCAGTAGAATTTTGTACTTATTTACGTCATACAGCACTTATTTTGTATGCGTGCATTGCGAGCCGCTATGAATGTTATGCGCAGTAAACGGCGAAAATCTTAAGATGTGACTTTTGCTGGCCACGCCACTCGGAACTGTTCACTGGGCTTTTTAGGTGTGTGTGTGTGTGTGTGTGTGTGTGTGTGTGTGTGTGTGTGTGTGTGTGTGTGTGTTTATTCCCTTTAAACGTGATCATAAATTCTTATTTTTGCAGTGAAGAATAGCGATGCGCACAGAGCTGCAACTGTGTTTTTGGAATCATGCGAGAACAACAACGGCACAAGTGTGCGCTGCAGACGCGACGATGGTGGGCACATATGCTGCGATTGCTGTGAGTTAGATTATATGTTGTTTGTTTAAGTTTTATTGGGACAGCAGTATGCACGATGCCCTATTTTTTGGACCGTGTATACAGATTTCTTATGAAAAAGGCTACTATTAAAGGAATTGTAATAGACCCGTATTTTTAAATCTTGAGACACGAATTTCGACGGTGACTCCAAGCAATAGCTGAGACCGAGCGTGCGAAGCAGCTATGTTTGACAAAAGCACTGTGCGACGATGTGTGTGAGGAGCTTTGAAGGATGGGCAAAGTGGCGGCAAATACTGATACAGCACGTCACTGCAGATGTTTGCCGCGCTGAATGCGTCGCATTAGAATCTACCGACCGTGCAGTTTGAAACTTCAACGCGCCTTTGGTCATGGGGTGCTTCTTTGTGATTTATAACATTCAGGCCACGCTCGATTTCGGTATTGCCAGGATTGAGTGTCGAAATTCGATTACGAATTCTTTAAGTTTCCTGCAGCTTTGAAGATTAAAAAATTGAGGGCTCAATGAAATGTGACTGCCTCCAAGTTTGACATTTTGAACTGTCCAGAGGGTTCAAGTAAAAAGGTGATTTACGACTGTTGGTAATTATTCGTTTTGATACTCAAGTAATTAGCGCCAAATATGCTCGCCTTGCCGAAAGATTTATGTGCAACAACCCCACGTGCGCTAAGCTTATTCTATTTTTATGAGAAGTCCGTATGTACAACTTAAAAAAAGCATTCTGTGCGGACGTTCCAGAAGAATTTTCACTATCGTCGCCACTGTGGCCGTCACTGTGATGTTCTCTATAACGCTTCAGCATGTTCGAGTTTAAACCAGTTTACCCCCTTAAGGGTGTTTTGCTGTGTCTGTAAATATCATTACACCTCATAATCTTAAATTTTGCACCCTTGGGGGCTTATCTTGTCGCACAACAATAATCGTCGTGTCTTGCACGCATTTCCTTTCTTTAAAGCTCCGAGCCCGGTATTTCCAGGTCACGAACGGCATGCGCGTTATCAGCTTACACAGCATTCTCGACAGGAAAGTTGGGGGCACAGACTTTCCACGGAAGGAAACGCATTCAAGGCAGCTGACGATTATGGTTTTGGGTCAATATGCACTCTTAAAATGTTCGCACCCTTTGGGGCTTACCTTGTCCCACAACAATAATCGTCATCTTCCTTGTTTGCGTTTCCTTTCTTGAAAACTCAACGCTCGCTACTTTCCTGTCGAGAATGTTGTGTCACGCTGATAACGCGCAAGCCGTTCGTGACTTGGAAGAACAGGGCCCGCAGCGTTAAAGAAATGAAATGAATGCAAGACATGAGGGTTATTGTTGTGGGACAAGATAAGTCCAAAAGGGTGCCAATATTTTAAAGTTTTGTAAGTCCCAAAAGGTGCAAACTCTGTTGAGAGTGCATTAAAAAGGAATTTCCACTAGCCAACACGCCCATTCTATAGGTGCGTTGAGTTCCACCCCATGACACCTTTTACGTTAAAGGGGGACAGCCATGCCATTACTCTGATTTCTTAGAAGCGATGCATGCAAGTTCTGTTCATCGCAGCACTTTGCTATTCCTACGAATTATCACCAGACAGCGCCAGCTAGAAGCAGAACCACTAAAGCGTGGTAGATGCTGCAAAGACCAATATGTGCCACTCAATTCCGTAAAAAAGGCAGAATGTTTTTCCTCATCTTTACAATATGATTAGGCCACCGTCACACACAACAGCACACCCTGTAAACATGAGAGCAACCGAAATACATCGCCACACATATGCACGCAACGTTTCAATAAAGACTCTGCTCGCGCTAGCAATACCCATGTACCTTTCTGACAGGCTTATATAACCACGGTGTCTCGTTATATGCACCTCGTTATATTATGTATCTAAAGAATAAATCTCCACAAAATGTTTGTTTCGATACGTCAGCTCACAGGCCCTTCAATAACACACATGCCTATTAATATAAGATCGCGCTACATTTAAACTAGCTGCTTCGAATTATCAACAGGGCGGTTACATGTGCTAAGCATAGGTGCTTTACTCGCTCCTAACACCCTTAGCATCAAAAGCTTGGTTTAGGTGAAGAATTGCATCCGCGCAAATTCAGAAAGGTTGTTTCGGTAAATAAAACAGGCTATCTAACATATTTTTGCAACTTTCTGTTGGGCAAAATGTTGTTCTTGAAGCTGAAAATTTTCTGAAGGGTTCAAAGTGATTTTCAGTGTACATAGATGCATTATTCAGCCACTAAAGTGGCTGTGACCAAGTTTTACGGCCTTAGATTGAATGATTCCTCTTTTTTTACAAATGCAGCACTCAAGGAACAGTCAGATTATTTCATAAATAGCTTCTCTGTTATCGTACATATTTTAACTCAGACACGAAACAATATTGGTGCCCACAATCTGAAAGTGATCTTTCGCTGGCGCCGGGGAGATTATATTGCAGGTCCTACGAGGCTTCCTAAGACATTCACGGCTGCCAGAAATGTCGGCTCTCCAACTGATAAAGCGAAGCTTTCTTTGCATACGATTCCATGGTTTTCTCTTGTTTGGTCGCTCACTTGTGATCTTGCCGAGTATATTCCCACTTACTTAAAAAGGAAACGTGTCCGGCGGCGGCATTCAGCTTACGGCCCGCATCGGCGAAGCCCAATGCCCTAACCACGACCGCACATACGCTTATCTTGTGCCAACGCCAACTAACACTTTCAGATGGTGGCACCACGCTGATTATGATGGTTATTGCTATACTATGGTGCATACCCACCACGGGGAGAAAAGCCATATATCGGGCCGAGCCCCAACTAGATCTCTGAGATCATCGTCACTTCTTGATCATTATGATTCCCCGTACTCTGGCATGCACATACCCACAATCGTGGATCGGCAAAGAAGCGCGCCTGCATGTTGAGTGTGATGACATTAATTCCTTAATTAACCTCTGGCGCATTATATATGTGCCCAAAGGAGGGTAAGAATATTACGCACGCCATAGTGGGGGATTCCGGATTAATTTTGAACACTTGGGGTTCTTTAACGTGCACCCACTGTGCGTAACACGGGCGTTTTCCAACTTCGCCCCTACCGAGATGAGGCCGCCGCGGGCGGGATTTGAACCGCCATCCTAGGCCTTAGCAGCACAACGTCATAGCCAGGCCACCACGGCGGGTTATGACAGCGATAATTTCTGTATATGCCCAAACGGGGAGATTGGCCAATGCGGGTGATACATATCGTGTCAACACCCGCTTGCTCTTTGAGATGATCACTGCGAGCTGTTGACTATGATATCCACAATATGGAACACACCGAGAAATGGTGAATCTGTCGAGAAGCGTGTCCACATGTTGAGTGTAATGGTGCTCATTTCCATACAATTGCGCCTGCGCACAATATGGTGTCGGCCAAGAAGCGGCCGGTACATTAAGAATAAGTAAGAATAAATACAAGCTGTTATGGTTCACTGTGTGCGACGATGAAGGAAACGGACGCCAAGCGCCTGCGACACGACGTGCCAAGTCATCAGGCTCGTTAATATGAAAAGATTTGTCCATCGGGTGTGTGGGACGGGATCATGCACCAGTGAAAATCGTACACTATTTTGTCCTACGTTCACTCCCTCTACGCCAAAGAATGGTTTCTCTCCGAATCGCTGTGTTTGGGTTGCCCAGTCTGGGTTGGGTTGGGTTGGGTTGGGTTGCCCCCCTCTACAGCAGTGAGTGGTATTTCTGCGTATTCCTCTCTGTGAACTGACCAGCATGCTGACAATACCCTCTACCAGGAATCAAGAGAGAAAGAGGTTGTCCTGGTGGAGTGGGGCATAGGAAGGCTAGCAAGACGCCACGTGCACGTATTCGCTGCCCAGGCGTGCAGGGACACGAACACTGAACGTGTTGGTACTTTTTTGTCTTGGAGCGCCCCGCTCACCCGTAATAACGTATGAAACTTCTCTTATTGTTTTTACTTCATTTCGTCTTCCCTGCCGAACCCTCTTCAATGTTCAGTCTGGTTCAAGCTCCAAGCAGAGGCTGCTCAAGGTCGTCGAAACTCCGTGCCCATAGCAACTGGAGGTACCAGCTCGCAACAGCTGGTGGCAGCGGTAACAAAGCCAATACAGTATTTGTCGCATTGCATAGCACGGCTATGCGAGAGGACATGTCCGGGCTAGTTTCCTTTGCGCCAAAAGGCGAGAAATGAAATAGGTGAACTTACAGCATTTCCTTGCCAGCTTCACAAACTCTTTGCATACCATAGAGAAGTGCCGTGTATTTGCATAATTTTCATGCCGACGGAAATTGGCGCATTGAGATGCACTGAACATGCCTGATGAAGTTAGCTGATTGAATGCTTTTAGTTCGATAGCAGTTAAATGGGGCCCTATAACGTAAAACTATTCCAATATGTTTTTATTCCAATCTCCTGACGCCGAATTTACGTAACCGTCGACGCAGGCATCGGGCGGTGACCGGTAGGGTTATCTGAAGAGACCAATCAAACGCTCTCCTCATTTAAAGGACGTCACTTATGTTTGCTTTAAAAACGAATAACATTGCCTACACTGAGCGACTTGTCTTATCTAAGTAGCTGACAAGAGGCGAGAAGCACGCTGAAGTGGAGAGGGATTAGATGGGGCCGAGCCAGTGCACTGAAAATCGATAACCGGATGAAGAGGGTGGTGTCGGCGTCTCCGATTGGTCCGCTTTCCCTTATGTTGAATTCCAATGGCAGATCCAGATCAAGTTTTTTTGCTCTGTATGGAGCAATCCTATTCCAATGGCAGAATGGGAGCGTGAGCTGTGTGTTCCAATGGCAGATTGGGACCAGCCGCTGATCCCAGATTGCTCTGTGGAGCAAAAATATTTGCTCCGCCGAAATCGGCAGATTTGACCGGAAGTCTTCGTGACGTATTTCCTTCACCCGCCTCTGCTTCCTGTCACGGTCGCCTGTTTCCGGTCGCGGGCAGCTATGGACGACATGCGAAACGTGGACGGCGCTTCGCGCCGTGGGGTTTTGTTCGCGCTCCTAGACAGCTCCGACTCAGACAGTACAATTTCCATGTCGAGTGATGATTCTTCTGACACGGACAGTGAAGTGGGGTGGTGGGTTGCGCTTCCAAGCGCTTGTTCCTCTCTCTATTCTAGCGCCCTCTCACTTGATTTTGCTGTACTAAGTGCCCCCGTGGGAGCGCACGCATTCCCTTCGCAGATACGGTGCGAGCAGATGAGAGCGATCTCGGTCGGAGCGACGCGCTCCGTTCGTGATCCGGCCGAGCGCTCGCGATCTGCCATTGGAATTCAACATTACTTAGCTTGCGGTGGCTGGTCTAAAATAGCGGCGGCATGCAACTTAAAGTTAGGAATGCTGCTAAACTGGATGCTCAGTGAAGGATAGTTGGCAGAGCGAGGTTGTAAACGTGCCGAAAGCGCTCGAAAACGTTACACGGCCACGCAAAAAGTTTTTTTGTACACAAATAAACCCATGCTCTCCGGCAGGTGCGAGTAGCCAGTGCCTGAGCGATTGGCGGCAGCCATCTTTTCTACCTTTTGGAACGGGGCAGCATTCAGCTATTCAGAAAAAAATTCTGAAAAGTTTTGTTCGGCATAGTAATGCATCTTTAACGGCTGAACCTTACTTTGACGCCGTGAGTTTTCGCGGTTTTGTGACGTTGCGTGGCGGGCAGGTGAAGAGCGTGCAGCCCTAAAGCTTTTGACCAGTAGCCGAGGTCTAATGACGAAAAGGCGTCAAATCATAAATAACTGTTTTTCGATTGTTCGATCCAATCATGCGTAATCAGTGTGTACACTTCACGTCAGCTGGGGAGCTATAAAGTTTTTGTGACGTGGCGTGACAGACAGGCGAAGTGAGGGCGGTCCAAAAAAGTTTTTGACCAATCGCGGATGGCTGATTGCATGAAAGGAATGGAAAAGTTTGGAATAGCTTTGCGCTATAGCGCTCATGCACTCTGGAGGCACATTCAAGCCGTCGTCGCCCCCGCCACAGTAGTCGTGCTGTCATAGTTATGGTGCATGCGGGTAACGCGTTCGGATGTAACGCGGAGTCCGTTTCCCTGCGAAAGCGACGATCGAAATGAAGTGGACGCATGACGTATTATTGTCAAAGCTACGCTCAATCGTCAAGGTGGTGGAGGAGAAGCAAGGGCGCTATAGCCGAAACGTATTCCAACGTGCTCCTATTGCATTTCTGACATTATAGCGTTCCAAGATTGGTAAAGAAAAACTTTCGAGCCACGCCCACTTCGCCTCTCTGTCGCGCGTCGTCACGAGAAGGGCGAAGACCTCTTATCTGATATCAGTTGTACGTACTTATGGTGCACAATTAAGCCGAAAGAAACTAAAGAAATGTTTCTGATTGTACGGCTTTTTCGCCGTTGTATATAGCCCTCCGCTATTGGTGTGACCATGTCACCTTGCTGTCACGCAGTCGTCCAAAAACCGGATTAACTCGCCACTTCAACGGGACCTGCACGCACTAAAGATGCATTATTATTCCAAACAAAACAAACCACGAACAGCCATTCATGATTTTGGTCAGTTAAAAATGGGCTTTGACGTACATCTGTGCTATAGAATTTTTTTTTGTCAGCGCGCTTCAGAAATTAAGACCCAGGACACCTCACGCGTCCACTCTCAGTAACTCTTTACTTTGATGATGTGAAATGCCCTTTCATCACTTAACCTTGCATGGTCACCACACCATTTCCCGCTCTAGCCTCAGAACATCCGCCTTCCCTTACCTCACGCTCAGCAAACTTCCCGAAAGCGATCTTCACCTCACCACGTGAGAGTGAGGGCAGATGAGGATGAGGAAGGCCCTCGTGAGGGTACCCATGTCTGGTAACAAATACAGTTTTTCGAACAGTCACATATAGGCACTTTGTCGCTGTCGTAAAACATTCAACATCCACAACCAACTTTCATAGGCCTCTTTTGGATTCCCCTTTCTAGAATGTCTTTTTAGAAAGTCTTCGCTATCGTAATACATGATCCTTACCTTCGTTAAAGGCATCAGTTTTCTATATCCTACCCATATTCTAAAGTTTCTCAAACGACTCCTTAAGGTAAATAATAAATGTGGAATGCATGAGCTGCGGATTAGTATAGGCCAATTATTACGAGTCATGACTTATTTCGGCTTTAACTTACACGACTATCTCTTTTTCTGTATTTCATTGCAGCCTAGGAATAACATGGATGATGACACTGACAGATTATGCATCTGTGATGACGGTACCTTTATGATGCTGATGGGGACCTATCCTGGACGATCCTTTTGAAGAAATTAGAAGAAATATATGTGTGGAAGCATAGTTTGTTCATAAATATATTCGTTATCTGGCACGAGGTTACGAAAATATTATTTGCAAATGGGTTCATTATTTCGGTATCTAAATCTGGAGGCTGTCCTCGTTGCAGCCAAACCTGTACGGTATATATACATTTTAATCGAGCCAGGCGAAAAAGCCTAGCAAGCGGCAAGTGGTGTGCCTTTCCTCCTCTATGGCTTTTGCAAGCCGGCGTTGTCCTGCTTGATTGTGTTGCCATTTATGAATGTGTTGTAGCGTGCTGGGGAACAATTTGGGGATGTTTTAGCTCGTTCTGCGAAAATATCTACGTCTGGCATATTCATGACCATTACGTAGCCTTCAGGTGCAGCAGAAATTACGTACAGCACGCAGAAATTTGTCTTGGCTGCGCTAACGTGCGACGTCCATCGCCTGCCGCGGTATTTGTAGCTACGTACGTATTGTGATCTATATGGGCTGTAACTCTCCACGATAAGCAGCGGGCTTTGTGGACTGCCGGCGTGAATTCGGCAATCTTCCCAGTGTCTGATCGCTTGGCGTAAAATCTTAAATGCAGATGTGTGTGTACAGCCAAACCAATGCAACTCCGAAGCACCTAAGCGCCACTTGTTATAGATCGTTTGCGCCATTGTTCTCACGCATTTCAAGTCTAGTATGCTGTGACCGCGTTAGCGTCCTGTGTGACGTCGATGAGCCAACACAGTCGTTGGTAAACCAAGATTGTACAGAACGTTTATGCTTCGGTATTGCGTATTTTCCCTTTCAAGAAGTAATATCAAAAACGGATCGCATAAAAAGCATTTGACGGTGTTTTGTGAGAACCCAATCTCCGCGAGACGGACTAGTCCATCGTATATAAGCAGGGCCAAAAAATACCGAACCAGAAAAACTGCATTACCCTTTTAAGGCATGTGGAGATTGCTTGGTGCGTTTTGATTTGACGTTACTGAGGGGTACATAGAACGTAGGCGACAGTTTGTGCGAACAAGGAACGCACAAATAACACAGGCTTGCGAGAGCGAGGGTGACGTGGCATCGCGGCGGAACCACTCCCCCTCTCGGAACACATGGCGCGCTATCGTAGCAGCAGCTGTTCCCCTTTCACTCGCTCAGCTCCCTCGCGGCACAGCTCGTGACGTGGCGTCACATCTAATGACAGCGCGAGTTTAGATTTTGTTTCGTTGCTGCAGGTGATAGGCGCCAGTAAGTGACAGGCGCTCAATGGGCCATTTGATGCTTTCGCATCTAAAACGAAAAACGAAACACGGTCTAAGTTTCAATAAGGCCACGCTTGGTCATGCCGCATGCTCTGCCCATGCGCTGTAGAACAAACTTATACCGCGTGTCCCAGTTAACCTCAGCACAGCTGTTCAATGAAAAAAGAAAATGCACGGGTAATATGCTGTGGAATACGCGGCGTCGAAATGATGCCCCAGCAATTTTTTTTATTTATTTAATAATACTGCAGGCCAATACTTTGGCCCAAGCAGGAGGGGCATATCACAAACAAGAAAACACAGAAAAGCGTATACAATCCAAGATGAAATGAACATAATGCACTAAAGGAAGCACAGATGATAACGTCAACATCGCTAACTTGCACAAAAATGATTTTGCAAGGCAGCCATGAAATCTTTAGACTGAAATACACTAATGGGAAGTGAATTCCAATCGTTCATCGTTCGGGGTAAAAAAATTGCTACTAATCACCTGCTGTTTCATGGTTGTATGCCGCTGTGTTTCGTATGATTTCGAGACGCCACGCGAAAGAACAAAGAACTGAGACCAGCATTAAGCCTGTTGCACGAGATGCGATTTTCGTCCCACCGTAAGTGCGGTTTCCGTCGTAGATTTTCGATCGCAGTCGCAGTGCCGACCCGCCGATTTTCGGCTGCGACCAACCGGTTGGTCGCACAGTTGCATTTTCGCAGCGATCGCTGCGATTTTCCGTCGAAATTGCGCGGAGAGCTATCGCGGAGCTATTTCCATGGTTTGTTTTGAGATGTGGCGTCTCGCACAAGTGCAATGCCGGAGACGTGGATTGCCGAATTCGGTACGTACGGGAAAGGAGAATAAAAAAAACTGGTCCTGCAGATTCCATTCTCCCGTTTCTATGCGTTTGTCGACACGCTACACAGCAAATTAAGTGCATTTTCACGTTTGCTTCGTACGCCTTTGCGAGTTGTCAGTACTAGGAGGTGTTCGATCCCCACCAGACGACGAGGTCGTCACAATTTTCTTTTGTTCAGTAGCGTGCAAAAATCACGCTTACGGAGCAGCTTGAATTATTTCAACCTCGGTAAGGGCAAATGACAAGACAGCCAAGTACCCGAAGTTTCAAGGTTGCGTGAACGCGGTACCGTTCAGTTGCATTTTCTTGTCGGTTTTCAAGCGTGAATTTCCCGATGCATCTTGAAAGCTTATTTATTATTAAATTTGACAGAGAAAAAGTGTAGGCTATCGTAATGAATTTGCTACGAAATCATTAAATCCGTGGCTTGAATAAATATTACATGCACGTTAAGTTGCACCACATCTCTGGAGAATTTTTTTTTCTTGCACAGAAACCAATAAACTTTAACTATGTTGCGGACTTTGTATCCTTACTGCATCTGTAATAACACTTGCTTTGAAAGGTAATTAACTCTACAGCTAGTAGATTAAGTAAATTACTTGCTTGCTATAGTGGCAGCGTGAGAACGTACCCTCCTGCACCGTCATGTAAAACTTGTGCGACAATGCCAAAAGAAGGCAAACGGCCTGTTCTTGAGGGGATAAAACAGTATAAAACGACAAGCTGAAGAAAAGTAAATCAAAACTGTGCAGTGAAGTCAGCCAGTACAAGCAGTTCTTGCACGTTCACAGCTGATCAAGTGTGCAGAAACATTCATGCCTTACATGTTTCTAATAAGTTCGTGATCACATATATTAGTATGTAAACCCACATAATGGTATGTGCTGTGATTACTCTTTATAAGTAATGAAATACCATGCTACTTGCAAAACATATCACCCGAGGATTTTAGAACAAATTTCTGCATTTCAACTGTACTCAATATGTGGTTTATTCAATAAAGGACCACAAACTGGGCTTTTTTGCAATGATAGACTTATTCCAAATTTTACTTACATAGAGGCAAGAAAAAAAATCTATAGACAAAAATATTGTTCCTCACTTTATTCACCTGCCACTGAGGCTATAGCATTCTGCTGTTAACACAAGGCGAGGGGTTGATTTGCCAGCAATGGAAGTCGCACTTCGATGGGAGTCATAGGTAAAAAAAAAGCTCTTGAACTTAGATTTAGTTCATCACCTTTTATTGAACCCTTAAACTTCAACATACCATTACATACTATTGCATAAGCATTGCATGCTTGTGCAAAATCTAACACCAATAGAAAGCAAAGGGCAGAATTGTAAAACAACCATCTTTCGTGGTAATTCGAGTGAGTAAACATTCATTGCATCAATATATATTGTTCAACAGCACTGCACAAATAAGCATTATCAGGTATAGCAAGTACTCTGTCAGGAAGCTGGCTCCACAGATGTATAAATGTCAAGGCATGAATGCTCATACTACGTCACACACATCGTACAAAGAAAACCTTTTTCAAGAGTTGCCCCTTCTGGCAGATATGAGTGGGCCATAAGCAGCAGAAACATTATTGGAGGACATTGTGTAATACCGCCTGTGAAAAAGTGAAGAGGCTTTTAACAGCATTATTTCATGCTACTCTATTAAGAGGAACGATGAGCAAAAACATTTCTGGTAGAGCACTTAAACAGTAACTTTCTGAAAAACAGAAAATTCCAAATGAGAGTTGGAGGTACATTTGGCCCACCCACACCAACAACACAGGGATACTACAAGAAACACTACAGCCTATGGTGTATTACAGTCTATGGGAAAGCTATCTGATACAGAAATCAAGAATGATGCATCAAACCCTCGACAACACTGCAGACTTTATTGGGCAATCTGGCCTCTCGCTTTCAGATAAGTCGGCTTACATCGACGTCGGAAAAAAGACTAGAATCAAGAACTACTCCAGATTGCACATTGTGCTCCCAATAGCTGGAGAAACATACCTGCTAGTGAACATCTACAAATCCTCAGCTAGTGTAAGACCATGACAGCAGAGCCAGCATGTGGGTGAAACAGTTATGCCATGCCTGGATGCAAATTCTACACCTGGTGAAAAGAATAATCTTGAAATCATTGGGGCTGGACGAATGGATACTATGGAAAATCGCAGATGCTGTGCTTGTGTCCAAGGTATGGTACGGCATGAATTACCAGCAGCACACACAAAAGACAACTCATGAATACAGGCATCGGGTAAAAGGTATTTCAGACTTTACCATGCTTGAAGACCTCTATGAGAAAGAGCAAACGAACAAGCACCTAGACAGAGTAGAGTTGCAGCCTGCAGCACAAATTCTTTGCCTCAAGAGCTCAGAATCTGGTCCCAAGATACTGTGCCAGCTAGCATATGAGATGCAAGGACGACTACCACTCCCTTTAGAAACAACGTCGGGAGCACCTGAACTTGAAACACAACAGGGCCATACCGTGATATATGGGGGCAGTTAGGCCTGGAGACTATATGCAACTGCCAGACACAGAGAGGAGGTTCCTAATCATGAATATGCAAGCAAACATCAGGCACACAGTACACTGATGTGGCAATAGCAGTTGAACAGTAGTATGACACTACATAAAACTAAACCCCATACAAGTGAGTACCACTCCAGGTCACCCTACACCTAGAAAAGCTGAATTGAAAGCAATCAAAGCAGCAGCCAGCACAACACCCTGCATGGATTCGCCAGAAACTGTCTGGGCCTGCACATGACAGAAGATTGTCAGGAAAATCAGAGATTGACACGCGACTTGTAAGCACATGACCAGAAATTAAATTACAGGATACATAGCCACGCAGATATCCCAGGACACAAGCCGGCTTAAAAGGCCGACATAATAACTGAAAACTGGATGAGTTTGTGTTTATTCATAATTAACTAAAGTTCAACAGATAGACAACAGACTAGAACGAAGCGCTCTGTGGGTTCACTTTGTTCTTGTCCATCGTATGTCTGTTGCACAATAGTTAATGAATTCATAAGGCTGCACAGGAGAAGAATGCTACCTCTGCCCAAGGGCCCGATTTCACATACAAATCCACGCTGCATACGCACGCACACACACACAAATGTTGCAAGAGTGCATAGCATGAAGCAGTATCGACAGGAAGACACTAGAGATGGATGAGGACTAACTTTCAACTGAGGTTCATTTGTAAAAATGTGGCGAGTTATGCAAATTACCAGAAAACAAAAGACGATGAGCACGACGAGGACAAGATGAAAGCAGGAGCCAACGTTTCGACAAGTGGACTTGTTTTCTTCAAGGTTCACTTGTGGAAACGTTGGCTCCTACTTTCACCTTGTTCTCGTGTCGCTCATCATCTTGAATCTCCATCTCCCGCCTTCCCCGTGTTTTCCCCAGAAAAAGAAAGACATCTTTGAAGGATAGATAAAAATTGGTGCTTGATGCAGCCAAACATAAACAAAGATGCTACAGAAAGAAAATACAGAAAAATTCCAAGTGCAGGAAAAAAAATCATTACTATTGCCAATCCTGCATGCCAGCACCTTTCAAGAAACACTGTTGTTATTTCAATAGACAGACTAACAGCTTGCTTATGCAAGCACATTCTTCCAGTTCCATGCCATTGGAAAAAAAATTAATTTCCTGGAAGGTAGCCACATGCACACTGGGTGATCACAATGTTTTATTTTCTTGACTTGTATATCTATATGTATTTTCTATCTTTCCCGCTTTTACGTTTGGTTTCATCAAGCACTAGTGTTTATTAAGTTTTTTTTGCTGTGCTACTTTCTGGTAACCTTTATCGATCACTGCATTTTCACAATAAACCTATTAATTAGAATTTAGCGTACCCTGTTCTTACTGCTTCACACTATACATTCTTGCTACATTGGCCAAATAAAAGATTTTATAAGGTACACAGAAGCGTGATAAGGGCCATTAAAGGGACTTGTTGCAGTCTAAAAAAAATGAATAGCCTGGCTGCAAATGGCACCAGAGAACACACAGGACGAACAAGAAAACCGAGATGATGTGACAACCAAAAGTTTAATGTACACACCGAGTAAATGCTGGTTGACAAGCAATAGACCGAACATACACAAAAAGGAGAAGCGAAAATTAATGTGTGTTTCCTGATAGGGAATGCATCCATTTCTAACGGAGGCCGTGCTGACAAGATTCTCCCAGCATTTTTAGATCTACAGCTTCCGTAATTCCTCTAGGCAGCCGATCTGCACAGAACGCTAGCTTCTTCCTCTACAATGAATGCTCAGATGTGGAGAGTGCATTGTAGAGGAAGAAGCTAGCATTCTGTGAAGATCGGCTGCCTAGAGAAATTACGGATGCTGTAGATACAAATACACTGAGAGAATCTTGTCAGCATGGCCTCTGTAACACTTTCAGAGATGGATAGGTTTTCTGTTGGGATCTGTATGTGTAACTTCGATTTATTGCTTGTCAACCAGCATTTACTCGGCATGTTCATTAAACTTTCATTTTTTATTACGCCTTGGTTCCTAGCAGAAAGGTGTTCATTCTTTTTACAGTCAAGCTGTATATGCCTAGGCAAAACACTCATGTTCCGATCCCAAAAACCCTAGTGTAGGGGTATGAGCCATTGTTTAGGGGAGTGTGAGCCACTGCATTCGTCTTGCATGATGGATGGAGAAATTTCTTGTTGGGTATCCATAGAAATACTTATGCTTTTCAAACATGCATTTCTCTACATATTATTGCAGGGAAGGGACACAGAGGGGGACGGGGTTAAGACGAGATCATAATGTCATTATTATCTCGCAGCGAAGGTGTGGTGGGCCATTGGCTAGACCAATAGTGACGTCGTTTTTCTCTCTAGTAGCAGAGCGCGCGTGCAGCAGTCTCTCTCCGACTTCCCAATAGGTATAAAATGTGTCCCTGTATTTAATTAAATGAAATGTGCAGCGCCGGCGTGTCACTTGGTAACTACAGTGCATAAACGGGTCATAAACGTCATGATTAATGCATTATAAAACACACATGCGCAACATAATTCAGAAAGACTTTGGTGGAACCGCTGGATTAACACAATGAACCCACTCATTGCACTTTCCATGATGGTGATCTTGCAAAGTGCGATGTGTGGCATTCCAAATAAACAATGTGATAAACCCAAGCCAAACGTGTGCATAACGTCATTAAGAAACACAGACATAACCAATAATATAGAAAGACTTGAATAAACCATTGGAATTAACCCAGTGATGAACACCGGGGCGCACATTTCCATGGTAGAGTGTATAAGCGCGACTGGACGAGGACGAAGAAAGAAACAGATACACAGACACAGCGCTTACTTTCAACTATAGATTTTATTTTCGCACGCATCGATAAATATATACCGTGCGAGCGGAAACAAACGTAACAGCAAAAAAGAACATTGAGTGGTACATTTCGTTGAACCGGACACGTGTGCAAGGCAAGGGAAAAAAAGAAAAACATGTACTAGAATCGTCACAAAGACAAACCAAGGAATCGTATCTCCTTTTCCGATAGTGATACCGAAGGCTTGCTTACGCACTTTTGCTCTAATTTTGCTATCTCGTAGGCCTCTACAATCTCCCTCGTCATCCTGCTATGAGCCTTATACAGAACGGAAGTGCTTTCAAACATGGGCTTGCAGGAACAATCTCGGCAGTGAATACCCAAATGACCCGAGATTACCTTAGTGACGTTATATTGATGCTCCTTTAATCTCTCGTTGATGCATCTGCCGGTTTGACCAATATACGTACTTCCGCATGAAAGTGGGATGGCATTGACAACGTTATGAGTACAGGTTACAAATTTTTTGCGATGTTGGGTAGAACATGAGTGCCTTTTGTTATTTGCTGTGTTAACCTGTTTGCATAGCTTCTGTAGACGCTCAGGGGCAGAGAAAACCACGTCTACTCCCGATTTCGCCGCTATTCTTCTGAGATTATGTGAAATGAAATCAATGTATGATACCACAGCAACTTTCTTTGCTCTAGCATTGGTACTGCTTGCATTCGACGCGTTTTTTGCACTTTTTGCTTAAGCCCTCCGCGACAGAAGTTAGCATGCGCATCGGGTAACCAGAATCTGCCAGGCGCTTGGCCTGCTCTTTGAGACTGGCTTCCATTTTGTGGTCACATGACTTCGTCAAAGAATTGTTGAAACACGATGTCACTACTGCGCGTTTGACAAGTTTTGAATGAGCAGAATGAAATGGTAGGACTGGCTTATTGCCTCTCGGCTGATAACTCCAGCATGTCATTTGTGGATAAAAGTACAATCCCAAGTCTAAAAACCTTATGAAATTGCCTATGGGGACTTCATGTGTCAAAGACAAAGGGGACAACACTTTAGTGAATGAGGTTACGGTTTTGGAAACCAGCGAGTCAAAATTGTCTGATTAGTTTTTTAATATGATTAGAAAATCGTCAACGAATCTGAACACTTTCGCGACATCGGTGTCATTTTTTAGGCGTTCATCAAGAACCTAGTCACGGTTAGCTAGAAACAAGTCACTTAAGCAAGGAGCAATACATGACCCAATGCATATGCCATCTTTTTGTTTGACACCATTTCCTTACCAAGTCGCGTAAGTCGAATTAACATAAAAACGAAGAAGTTCTAAAAATCTGTCGCTAGTCAAACCACAAGCGTTTTGAGAACGAACCGCTCCAAAACGCTTGGAATTGCAAGGTACAAAGCAGCTACGCTTGAAGCCTTTCGTGCAGCAAGAACAAATATATCGGAAGTAAGCACACCCGCCAACGATAAGGCAGAAAATAATCAAGGTTGCGATCGGCCGTTCACCCCGCGACACCCCTCGGTCACGGCTCGCACGATCATGGTGAAAGGGCCGACGGCCTCGTCAAAATGGTTCTCGACACGGATGAATTATGACCAGCGCGGCAATACCTCGTACATGAGAGGTTTCAGTAATTATCAATGATACGGCTGTCAGCAGAACAAACTGGCGTGTCCAAGCCAGAGACGCGCTCAGTGCGATGATCCGGCCATCACCTCTCAGAGTACGGTCGGCGTCGGCGAAAAGGGCAGCCTAGCTCCGGATTGGTGGGACCTGATGTCAGCTGCCTCCTGAAACTGGATTGGTGGGACCTGATGTCATCGGCCACCTGACACCGAATTAGGGGAAGTGACTAAACAATGATCACGCAAGGCGTAAAAGGAGCTACGGACGGCGGGAGTGACCGCGACTACAACTTCATCATCATGACTTTTCTGTATTTTTTGGCATTATCTTGTACCTATGTACATGGATACGTGTTTGTCCAACGTCCTGAATATCGGACCCAGCCTCCCGTTCACTTACCCCTCCACGAGGAAAGAGGATCCCACATCTTCGAACCGCCACTCGCAACGTGATGACCGCCCCGAGTGACAACGCAAGTGACCGCCCCGAGGAAGAAAGAAATGTGACAAGCCGCGGCTTCGAAATATTTGCCAAATAAAGAACGCAGAGGAAAACACGCCAATTTTGTTTCAATTCATGAGCGGAAAGTTTGGATAGCTTGGAATACAGATTTAGCCTCGCTTTCAGAACAAGCACGATATAGGATGCTCGCGCCGTTTGTACATAAGTTAATCAACTTGAAGCGCGTTTGCATGTTCTCTGAAGCTGTGGCCAAAGCTTCGTTTCACCCACCAAGTCACCGTCTACGATATCTCCCAAAAGGGAGGTTTGTTAAGCTGCACCAGTGCCATACACACCCAATGTAAGAGCGGAGGCAACGGGGGCAGTTGAGGCAAGCAACGGACGCATCACTACGGGATTAAACATGGCAGCGCCGACGGGATTGCCGCGAACAGGGTTACTATTGTAATACATTAGGCTGTTCTGCAATGTTTACTTACCTGCCGAGGTTGCACAGTTGCTATGGTGTTAGGCTGCTGAGCACGAGGTCGCGGGATCGAATCCCGGCCACGGCGGCCGCATTTCGATGGGGGCGAAATGCGAAAACACCCGTGTACTTAGATTTAGGTGCACGTTAAAGAACCCCAGGTGGTCAACATTTCTGAAGTGCTCCACTACGGTGTACCTCATAATCAGAAAGTGGTTGTGGCACGTAAAACCCCATAATTTCCTGTTTACTTACTTGAAATCCCTATACAATACGCACTATAATGCCAACTGGCGAAAAGAAGCAATACTTATTCTCCCTTTCTTGTACCGCTAAAAGAGAGAGAAACAAAGAAAGACAAGGTAAGCCAGACAAGCGCCTCCTCTACTACCCCATTTGGAGGAGAGGGAATGAAGAATTAAACTGCAGAAAAGAATATGCCTTATTTAAGCATGCTCAGGGGAGGGGGTGGGCATGGCCCACCATGTGTGGAGGCCTATGTGCATAGTGCCACAACATTCCGCGAAACATTGTCAACCTCTGACTCTACCAGGTCACCCAACCCCAAACCTCCGTAAGTATACATAGGCGCTGTAACGCAAAACTATTCCGAACTTTTCTATTCCAATTCTGCAATCAGCCCTCCGCGATTGGTGAAAAACCTTTTTGGACCACCCCCGCTTCACCTGTCTGTCACGCGACGTCACCAAATTCGCGATAGCTCCCCATCTGATATGACATGTACACACTGATTATGCATGATTTGACCGAAGAAAAGAAAAACAGTTATTTCTGATTCGACGCCTTTTCGCCATTAGTCCTCGTCCATTGGTTAAAAGATTTCGGGCTACACCCACTTTAACGTGTACGCGTTAAAGATGCATTAATATGCCGAACAAAACTGAATTTTCTTCTGGATAGCCACAGGCTGCCCCGTTCCGAAAGGAATAGGAGATGGCTGCCGCCGATCGTTCAGGCACTGGCTACTCGCATCTGCTGCAGAGCATTGGTTTATTTGCGTGTATTAGATCTTTTTACGTGACCGTGTACTGTTTTCGAGCACTTTGGGCACGTTTACGACCTCCTTCTTCCACTTTTCTTTACTGAGGATCAGTTTTAGCGTCATTCTTAAGCTTCCGTTGCATGCCGGTGCGATTGTCGACGAGCCACCGCAAGCTAAGTAAGGGAAAGCGGACTAATCGCAGTCGCCGGCACTACCCTCTTCATCCGGTTATCAATTTTCAGTGCACTGGCTCGGCCCCATCGAATCCCTCTCCATTTGAGCGTGCTCCTCGCCTCTTGTCAGCTAATTAGATTAGACAAGCCGCTCAGTGTAGGCAATGTTATTCGTTTTTCAAGCGTAGAAAAGTGACCTCCTATGAACGAGGAGAGCATTTGATTGGTCTATCCAGACTACCCTGTGGGTGATCGCCTGATGCTTGCCTCGGCGGTTACGAAAAGTTGACGCCAGGAGATTGGAATAAAAACATATTGGAATCGTTTTACGTTATCAGGCCCCATGTGGCATTAACTCTGGCATCACCAACGCCAACAGCAGGAAACCGTATGAATGCGGCAGTATTTTTAACTATATGACACTATCGTCATCAGCCTATTTCACTGCTGGACAAGGGTCACTGCCAGGCATATCGAATTATTTCTGCCGTGCGTCAACCCAAGTGACCTCGTGGCTGCAATACCCCTTATCTTATATGTCATTCTAATCTTCTGCTGCCCTCAATTGCATTTCTCATCCCTTGGCAACTATTCGGTTGAACCACTGAACAGGCCACCACTTATATCTTCTGTACATATCGTGCCACCTTCCCGACTCCATTTGTCCTCATCTCACGTGGAACATCATCTACTGACATCGATCTAAAATCCACATAGCTGTTTTTTATGCCAACCTTACAGCTGCCATTGCCTGTTCTACTAATTGTGCAAACCCTCGGCTTCCTTTGTCATCCTGCTGGTCTATAACAGGTAATTGTTGTTACAATACAGTGATAGTTGGTTTCATGAGCTATCGGAAAGCTTTCATCCAATGCTTGAAAGCGTCATATAAATGTGCCCCCACCCTTATTTAGGTGGATTTATTCTATTTAGTTCTATATTATAACTTGTCACTTGCAAAATATTGTCCACCCTAAAACTAAAGGCTGCCCAATTCACAGCTTTTCCGCATAAATATAAATGACTTGCTACAGCCGTTAATGCTGTGGTTTTTCGCATCGTATCACGCAGGTGACAAAAATGATAGTACATGCCTCTTTATTTGCATCTAACCAATTCATGGAAGTCGCACAATAGTACAAGCACACACTTTTGTACGCCTTAAAGGGGCCCTGAAACACTTCTCTAACTAATCATAGAATGACCTCATTATTAAAGGACGTAAACTTCCGGAAGTTTTGTCCCACGAGGTGGACGCTAAGGTCCACTTCTCTGAAATAGATTGTTCAGAATTATAGCCACATGATCTCGTTTTTTATGGCCTAGCAACAGAAGAGCGGAACGACGCCGGAGCCAAAGCCAGTGGATTTTTGAAACCGCAGTCAAAATTCGACCCATACTTCATCCTCAAGCTTCTGACACTCGTGTTTTTGCCATTAGGAGCAGTGAGCACCGCGTTGCAGTAAGCAGCACTGTGATTTCATTAAGCAGAGAAAATGTCAAGGCCGTCATCAGGGAGAATCTTAGCGGACTGCGGAAGGAAGGAATTTGCCGATATTGGAACAAGACACACGCAGAGGCGCGTGAATTGGAACTGAAGGTCATAGAGAAGCTTCTGCACCAAGGCTATTCAGGCTATTCCTGATGTTCTGTGTTTGGGAGCCTCTTTTCTGGGAAATTGTCATAGGGATGATGGCGCAGCTGTTGTGGGGGATACGTGTAATTGAATCAGGACAATTTCCTTGTTAAGTTCTTATTAGTTATCTGACTTAATTCCTTTAGCCATTCAAGATTTCTCGATAGTGATTCTTTTCAGACTCGGATAAACTTTTTCTTAAATCGCTCGATTCTTCGCCACTCTCAAAGGAAAGAAAACCAAAGCAAACGCAAAGGAAGACTCCACGACGGTATGACGACGGATCTGTACCTGACGTATTTCCTTCGGCCGAGGACATGTAGCGCCAGTGGTTCTACGACTTATTGGACACACTAGATTCCTCGCTTGACAACATGTGTCCGCCAAAAATGTAGCAGCACATGACACTAACCGCGCAGCATTTGACCGCGAATGGTGACAGCACGTACTGTCAACCGAAAAGTTTACGGACACGGGGTATCAGAAAACGTCCAGTTTCCCAGCAACCCGCAGTACTAGTCGGTAAAACCGAGCATCACAATGCTCTTCGCATATACTGGTAGAAGCTGCAAATACGAATACTAGTGTGCGTTGTGAGGCTGCTAGGAAATTGGACGTTTTCTGAGATCCCGTCATCCGTAAACTTTTTTTTGGCTGAAAGTACTTGTTGAAGTTCTTCGGGCTTGATCTTGAACTTTAACGGCTCAGCGTTCACCGTAGTATGCTCGTGGATATAACAAGGTAGCTCTGTATACCCTTGGAAACGTTTCATAATGTTGTAGAGATTATTTCGGGCTATAACTGTGAGCAGCTGCGAGATCTTTGGCCTGAGGCGGCTAAGGTTGTGAAAATTGCTTTGACTATGCCAGTTACGTCATGGGCATCTGAGATATCGTTTCCATGCCTCCATCGCGTCAAATCGTACCTTATGTCAACAATGGGACAAGCGCAGTTAAATCACATAGCAGTTCTCCATGGGCACAAAGAGTTCGCCCGCAAAGTAAATCTCTGTGACATGGCGGACGTGTTTAGTCAGAGATCAACTGGTCGTATAAACACGTTCTCAATCATGCGGTAGCCTTTTCTTAAAAGAACAGTGGACTTCCTCATACTTAATGCGTCAGCTTTATCCAAGCCGTCAGAGCTCCTGACCTTAAGTTACCTCCTCCCATAAAACCTGCATTTCGCCGCTTCGTTATTAAAATCTCTGCCCTTCAAATTTTGTTCTTGTCTTTTAGTTTTGTATCGAGTTGGTCTTTCGATTACATTTTTGAATGGCGAAGAGCTTATGAGCTATCTTTCGAGCTTATATTGTTAGCTTATTGAAGGAAATCTCATTTTGCCCGGGCTAGAAGAAAGTAGAAGGCACTATATTAACAACATCATGTAGCTACAACCGCGGATGAAAAAAAAAATCATTTAGTGAACCAGCATTGGTGTCTTAATGGTCTTCATAGACTTGCCACGAGCGTTCTAATGTGCCATTAACCAAGTAGAAGCAGTGGTGACGCCTAGGCGCCCGACAAAGGGAATAAGAAATAAGTTTCATAAAAATAAAGATTTAAAACTATTTAATTTTTTTAATAGCTAGCTTATTGTGGAAATGTTTGTATTGTCCAGCGATTCTTACAAACGGAGGTTTTGTAATGAGGTTGTAATATTTGAACAGTTAACTTGTTGAGGAAATTTTCGTATTGCCCAGTGTTTTCTCGCACAAGTTTTCGTTTTCAATTATTGATTCAGCAGTATGTTGAAAACCATGCGGTCATTCTTTTTAGAATATTCGCTAGACATTAGAAACAAATAAAGTTGATGTTTACATATATTGCCTCTCCGCCTGTGTACATCTCTTGACAAGGAGCATTCAAGGGGGGGAAGGGGGAGGAACACGAAGAAAGGAAATGGTAGGCGACCCTAATCTCGCACCTCGGCATTGGTGTTCTTTAGGTTAACTTTAAGCGAACACAACGCACAAACCTAACTCGGAGGTAGGCGTTTTTCATTAATTAGCCGGTTAAATATCATGCCACCTTCTTGTGTGTGACGTCATTACTTCCATTTTCGACTTCCGGGTTTCCATGAATTTCGCCAAAGTCGTGCTTACGTGGCGGGTCTCTAAAGTCTACGATTGTATGCTTTGGTGGGCGGTGATTTCTAATTCTAATCACACTTCAGTCAGCCACCTTGTAACTAAACTTATGCTCTGATATCATATGTGTAATAGAACCCATGAATTTCGTACGGTAATATTTTTTTCAATTTCTGTTTCTGATTTATATTGAATTTCGTCCCCACTCGTCTCATTGATGCTTAATTAATTATAATTATTCCAGACACTTCAGTAACTCACCTTGTAACTAAACTTACGCTCTGATATTATGTCTATAGTTTTGTCGATATCTTTTTTTTCTGATTTATTTTCACTGTCCTAGCCAGTCATCTCAGGAGGGGAACTGGAAGTGCTGCGTAAGAAACAAAGAGCATCACTCGATGCTCGAGCCACTAAACGAGAGGGTGTGAATTGTAATGTGTGCTTTACATGTACACAGACACGTGTATATTTCGAGCAACGAACACGTGTCTTAGGACGTTTTGAGGAGTGTAAGCACGCCTGCGAGAACTGGAAATAAATCTGTTGTTGAAAGTTAGCGCTGTATATTTCTCTAATTTGCCTTTCCGTGTCCCTCTCAAGAAAGCAGTAGGCACCATATACCGGGTGGCCGAGCTAAATTGGACGAAGATTTAAAGAAAACCCATCAGCTCTAGAGAAATCGTACCCGCGGCATAGTAGCCGAAGTCGTGTGCACTTACAGCCAGTATCTTTTTCATCACAAAGTATTACCTAATTGCTTATGATTAGTGAAGTTTAGTTGATTGGGATATCGAAGCCGGAAAATCGTGGCGGCGCAATTGGGACTGTAGCCTTGCGCACTCATCTTGTTCTGTCGATAGGCGCGCCCGGAACTTGTGTTCCTCTTGTTCGATATAGCAAGAGAAAGAAAGGTTGCGCAGGCTATGTCTATCTAATGCGTTTGGCGGATCTGTACGGCAAGCATATACTGGTGTCGATTACGCAAATCATTTTTGCTTGACGTGTCAGTGCGCAATAATGATATGCGCCCGTACGTACCATGTACGTCTTTAGCAAACACTCGAAGATCGAAATCTTGAAAACATACTTCATTCTGCGAATTGGAGTTGCACGAAATGTGAAGAAGAACCGGACTTTCTCACTCGTGTGCTTTGAACGGATGAGTCTAATTTCTCCAGAAACCTACACTGAGTTAGTCTTCCCAACGCGCAACACTGGAGTGATAGGAATTCCCACTGGCTGGCACAAACACGACACCTATACCACTGGTCGTTTAATGCGTGGTGCGATATTTTTGATGGAAACATCGTCGGACCCGTATTTTTCGACAACACACTAACGGCGCAACGCTACGTCAACGACATCCCCGAGGGTCACGTGAACGACGTCTGTTGCAACGTTCCACTTGCGCACTTTCAGTACGCCTGTTCAATACGATGGTGCTCATGCGCATAGTACTAGTAAGTCTCGAGCGTGGCACGACAAGCTTTTTCCTGGACAGTGGATTGGCCGGCACGGACCTGTAGCCTGGCCTGCAAGGTCGCCGGACATGACACCGCTAGACTTCGTGTGGGGCTACGTGAAAGATAGAGTGTATAGCAACGAAACCACCACACCGGACGCCCTAAACGCAAAGATAAGCAAAGTCTGCTGCAAGATTTCAACGTCGTTGGTCAAAGCTGCAACAGCACGAGTGTTGGAAAGAAGCAAGTATTGTATTCCTTCAGACGGTCCCCTGTTTGAGCACGTGATATATAAGTGGCAGTGGAAAATAACCATTCAAACCTGGTGTAAAACCTGACTGTTAAAGGCACCTTCATGATACGTCACCCTATCCTTACATAAAAAAAGCTTGCCACAAAAACAGAAATAGGCAAATAATTGCTTTGTTTTGCATCTTTTCCGGAGTTCAAGAGACAGAAAGGGTAAATGGCTAAACAAGTTGTACCTTTGGATGCTTCTTTGTGGGCGGCTGAGCCGCCTTATGTGCTTTTTGGTTATGTTTTATTGAAATAGACTCCTGAGTGGATCTTTCTTGTTCTTCCGAGAGCTGCTTATTTCTTTTATCGTACTCTTTTGCGAGCTGTTTTTTTTTTAACAATGGTTGAGACCCTTTTGCAGCTTTCATTAACGCGAAGGTTAAAGCTATACCGAGTGCCTCATGATCGAGCAAAACAATCTTGCGTCCACAAATGCTGACGCTTATCGCCGCACGCTACAGGTCGCGAAACCTCTCGTGCCATTCTGCATGACGAAGCCTTGTATGATGCGGCGATAAACGAATGCAGGCGTATATCTTTCAAAGGTTGCTTGGAGGCGCTCGAGTAGCGGCGCGCGAGATATTTCACATTTCGCGTATTTCGCGGGCTTTTGTTTTTTACGACTGCCGCTACTATGCAGTCGGTACGATTTTTCTAGAGCTCTTGTTTCTTTTAAAACTTGGTCTATGTTTACTGGGGCACCCGGTATACAACCTGACGTAGCTGCCTTCGCCGATGAGAGTGTTAAAGAAAAAAATTAATTCAGTGAACCAGCGTATGTGCCTTTATGGTCTTTATAGAGTTGCCACGACCGTTCTAACGTGCCATGAACCGTGTTGAACCAGTGGTGGTGTCTAGACGACCGAAAAAGGGAACAAGTGAAGAGAAAAATAAGTAAAGAAAAGAACAATAGGAAGTAACAACAACTTCGAATGAGAATGTCAAAGTAACTTAATAAATGTTTGGTGAGTGCGCAGGCTTTAACCTTCATTCTCTGTAGCGTATGTTGAAGTGACTGTCATGAAACTTTTCTTGATCCCGGCCAAGACAATCGCATTTCGATGGGGGCGGCTTGCTTCGACCGCGTGACGTCTGTACAAACAGTCTTTGAATAGTAACAACTTCAGCGCTGCATGCTTTGTCGGACGCCGTGACGAATGAAACCCCGCGTACAGAAATTCCTTGTATTCTATGAAGTCACGGACTCTTCTTTGTTCTTTTTATTAACGGGTTTGAAGGTGATGTCAGCTAAAGACACCTGCTTTGCAAAAAGCTAGCGTCACCGCTACCTTTTTCCGCAGCCGATGAGAATAAGCTCGGCGTGCTACGACACTATAACGACACGGACACGCAGTCGGTGATCCTGTGCCGGCCATCATGGATCACCTTACGCGCCACCTATACTCCGTGCGCATTGTGCACAAAGGCGTTTACGAGACCCACCGAACATAACTGCGTAATGATCGCCCATATACACGCTTCTGATGGCGCCAACTATCATGTTTCCGAGAATATCTGGTCTCATCTAAAATTGGTGCAACCATTTTTCCTTGCAAACAGAGACGACAAAACGTGGCGATGGTTGGCTTGCTACGGCCAAGGCAATCGCATTTCGATGGGGGCGGCTTGCTTCGACCGCGTGACGTCTGTACAAACAGTCTTTGAATAGTAACAACTTCAGCGCGGCATGCTTTGTCGGCAGCCATGACAAATGAAACTCCGCGTACAGAAATTCCTTGTATTCTATTAGTCACGGACTCTTCTTTGTTCTTTTTATTGACGGGTTTGAAGGTGACCCATGATGTCTGATAAAGACACCTGCTTTGCAAAAAGCTAGCGTCACCGCTACCTTTTTCCGCAGCCGATGAGAATAACCTCGGCGTGCTACGACACTATAACGACACGGACACGTAGTCGGTGATCCTGTGGCGGCCATCATGAATAGAGTCACTGGAAAAAATTTCAGAGTACCGCATTCGTTTTCCCCGCGCCGCCGACGCGTTCATTGGCCCAACCGTATCACGTGACTTTGGGGTGCCATATACCTTCCAAGCGCCGCGTGGGCCAACTGAGTTAGAGCGCAAGCAGCGCAGGTTCCCTAGGTTTTTTGTGTTCCAATTGTTGCGCTGAGGGTGCCTGACGTTGGGCTACAGGCCCTTCACAGCCGTCCCGGCTAGTGGAGTGTGTCCGTTCTGTAGCACTCGTGAGGACTCGGTTCATGCCTTTACGCAGTGTTTGCTTCCTGCAGCTCTTCTCTGTAGGATTGCCAGTCTTTTTAATCTCGCAGGCATTCCTTATCAGACAGTTCGATTTTTGCACCCTTTGCCTAATCAGGCGGTCAACCAGTTAGTGCTTCTCCTCGCCGAGTGCTCCTAACAAGTTTCGTTGGCACGCCGCGATGCAGTTTTCGGGGGGAGGGAACCGGGCCTTCACGAAGTCCTTGCGAAAGCACGGAAGGAGGTCTGGTTCCATCTCACCCGGGAGCGGCACCGCTTGGGCGAGAAGTTTCTCGAAGTGTGGGCCCGTCCTGCGGTGATTTTTGATGAGTCAGGTGGAAAGCTATTCATTAAGTTATGATGCATGCTGCTAAGGCTCGACTCGGCCGTGTGCGCCAGTCGATCTACGGGGTTTTGTTTGGCTCAGTGGAACCCAGAGCTGGAACCGGTGGTGGCGCACCATTGGTTGGTCGCGCTGCTCCGCGGACGGCTTTGGTGCTCTCCATGGTTGTGTGCCTTGGCCTCTTTGGCGCCGAGGCAGTCCGAGGGTCAGTCAGGCTTGAGTCCTGTAAGACCGACATGGCTGTTTGTGTGTTGAGTGCGCTAACTCTATGTTGCTGCGCCACAACAGCCCCCTTGTCCGGGAAGGACTGTTGGCCCGAACCAAGTCCCCCCACCCAGTCAGCCCGGGTTGAGGGGGAGAACCGGGGTCAATGTATCGGATGATGCTGGGTTGATGAGTACACGAAAGCTCATGGACGCGACGCCTTCAAAGGTGCCAAGTCCTCTTCCCATCTGACAACGGTTCGCATTTGACTGCAAGGAAATCACGCCTAGCTGCTGCGCCTTCGGATGCAGCAACCAAACTGAGTCTGGAAAGACTTTTATCTAGATTCCGGCCGGGAAAAATGACCTAGAGCGTCGTTCTGCGTGTTTACACAGAATCGGCCTGGAGAACTTCAAGCATACAAAAAACACCCGCGTCGGCGAGGTATAAGTACACCTTGCTGCTGCTTTTCGGCACTGTTTTAGAAGATATTTAAGCGAAGTGCACGCGGTGTTAGCGATGCTACGAAAATAGGAATTCATTGCAAGGATCGTTCGCGTCTTTCACGCTTGATGCGGGTACACGTGTACGCGTTTTTTGCTCAACACATGCGGTTATTCCGTGCTCGTGGCACGCGAAGGCATACTTGTCGCGCGAGAAATCCGCGTCCTCACGTGCACCTGCAGGTACTCGCATGATTTCTCCGCGCACGTGAGCGCGCTCTCGCCTCGAGTCACTCCACCCATATGGCACTTGCTTTTCGCAGATCGTGACGATCGCAGTCAACAAAAACATGGCCAATACAAGGCACATGATACTTCCATTTTTCCACTTATCTTTTGCACATTTATACGTACACATCTAGAGCTTGAATCCAATGGCCAGGGGATATTCGCAACACATGCTTCAAATTTTGAGCTTGTAAGCCGAGCACATGCAATGAACTGAAGTCAGCATACATACTATGTTTTATATTGAAATGCCACGGTGCATATCCAAGTCACGTTGTGCTTGATGCATAACAAGAAATGCAAAACAACAGAACACCCCGTAGCTTTAGTTTCACTCTGTCACTATGCAGGTTACATAAACCGCTCTAAAATCACAAGAATGTTGTGCATCACCTATGTAACTTAGAAAAAAAGTGCTGCGTCACCAGCGGGCGTTCCTGCTTTTTTTGTTTTACAGAGGCAGCAAATCTTGGCAGTCTAAGAAAACAGTCATAAATAAGTTGAGAAGAGTAGCCGCTCATGGAACGCACTAGACAGCCGCGTTCATAAATAGCAATGTAGCAAACTCTCGCTCATTATCAGTGTACAGAAGTACATATACGTTTCTGTAATTACGAAAATGGCTCATATTGGCCTTCCACAAGATTTAGTGCGCAATATGGTCATCGAAGTTGATTTTCACGCCTGCTGTGCACACATCGTCTTAGGATCACGGCCAAACACCGGTGCACACACGGCAGTCGCAGTGTGTCGTGCGTATACGGCGGACGAAGTCGCCCGGCAGAATCGAGGACGCGCGGTATCCTTTTACAAACTAAATTACATGTATCCGATTTAGCTTGTGAAATTATACAATGAACGTACGTGCCTGTCACACTGTTAGGTGTTAGTTTCGTCCTGCTTGGAAACATTCAATAGAAGCCGACAGCTGTCCACGATGTTCACACCCGAAAGCACAAGGTTGCCTCAATCCGGCTGAAAGTGACGAAATGTTTCCTTCATATAGCCCGCTCCGCGGAAGGGGAAAAAAACGCCTGCATAAGCTCCCAACAGCAGCGCTGAGCTGCTGCCCACAATCGTAGCACACTTCCAGCAGTGTACACAATCGGCGTGCAAAACAACCACCGGCTGCATTACTTCGCACAAAATACCATTTTATTTTCGTTCTTAGCAACCATTATCTCCGGGCACAAAATATTTGTATTTCAGCAAACACTCAAACCGAATTGTCACCGAATATCAAGCTCTTCCAACACGGCGGCCTTCCCGCGACGCAGTCGGCTTGGAAGGTATATGGCGGTGGCCGCTCAGTGTTGCCAGTCAAATCCCGAACTTTGCGGTACTCTGAAATTTTTTCGAGTGACTCTAATCATGCATCACCTTGCGCGCCACGTACACTCCGTGCGCATTGTGCACAAAGGCGTCTGCGAGACCCACCGAGCACAAATGCGTAATCATCGCCCATATACACGCTTCTGATGGCGCCAACTGTCATGTTTTCGAAAATATGTGGTCTTATTTAGAATTGGTGGAACCATTTTTCCTTGCAAACAGAGACGACAAAACGTGGCGATGGTTGGCTTGCTACGGCCAAGACAATGGCATTTCGATGGGGGCGGCTTGCTTCGACCGCGTGACGTCTGTACAAACAGTCTTTGAATAGTAACAACTTCAGCGCTGCATGCTTTGTCGGACGCCGTGACATATGAAACCCCGCGTACAGAAATTCCTTGCATTCTATGAAGTCCCGGACTCTTCTTTGTTATTTTTATTGACGGGTTTGAAGGTAACCCATGACGTCTGCTAAAGACACCTGCGTTGCAAAAAGCTAGCGTCATCGCTTCCTTTTTCCGCAGGCGATAAGAATAAGCTCGGCGTGCTACGACACTATAACGACACGGACACGCAGTCGGTGATTCTGTGGCGGCCATCATGGATCATCTTGCGCGCCACCTATACTCCGTGCATATTGCGCACAAAGGCGTCTGCGAGACCCACCGAACACAAATCGCCCATATACACGCTTCTGATCCCGCCAACTGTCATGTTTTCGAAAATATGTGGTCTTATCTAGAATTGGTGGAACCATTTTTCCTTGAAAACAGAGACGTCAAAACGTGGCGATGGTTGGCTTGCTACGGCCAAGACAATCGCATTTCGATGGGGGCGGCTTGCTTCGACCGCGTGACGTCTGTACAAACAGTCTTTGAATAGTAACAACTTCAGCGCTGCATGCTTTGTCGGACGCCGTGACAAATGAAACCCCGCGTACAGAAATTCCTTGTATTCTATGAAGTCACGGACTCTTCTTTGTTCTTTTTATTAACGGGTTTGAAGGTGATCATTGTCTGCTAAAGACACCTGCTTTGCAAAAAGCTAGCGTCACCGCTACCTTTTTCCGCAGCCGATGAGAATAAGCTCGGCGTGCTACGAGACTATAACGACACGGACACGCAGTCGGTGATCCTGTGGCGGCCATCATGGATCACCTTGCGCGCCACCTATACTCCGTGCGCATTGTGCACAAAGGCGTCTACGAGACCCACCGAACACAAATGCGTAATCATCGCCCATATGCACGCTTCTGATGGCGCCAACTGTCATGTTTTCTAAAATATGTGGTCTCATCTAGAATTGGTGGAACCATTTTTCCTTGCAAACAAAGACGACAAAACGTGGCGATGGCTGGCTTGCTACGGCAGCTGGAGCATCGGTCGAAGTGAAACAGGCGTGCTGTTTGCATGCACGCGTAAACAAACAAATACGGCCGTGCTGCGTACACAAATTTCACTACTCAGCCAACTGACAATCACGAATTTTCGTTTCTTCGCCCAAGCAAGCGTTTACGGGATGCGCGATGCCGTACTTCTCTTCGACCTCGCCAACGTCAACACAGCAATCGCACGCAGTTTTGAAAAGAATGCCACTTTTAGCAGCGACCGCAGCTTCTGCATCTGGTAGAGAGCGAACTTTTTTATGTAATGGGCGTAGAGTAGCAAAGGAAAGGTACCTGCGCAAGGCGGAGGTCCGAAAAAACGAAAGAAAAAGCGTCGCGATGGCAGTTGAACAGCCTTATGGCAACATGTCGAAACGTCGTCCGCAAACCACTCTTTTGAGTTTATCAGTGGTAGCGTGTCTGCCTCACACACGTTAACGGTGGGTTCGACTACCAATGATAACATTTCTGCATTTTCTATGTTGAATGCCATAAACGTTATAAATATTCCATTTCACTATATATTCTTTCGAACTGGACGTGCCGGAACCTAGCGGCAGCTCCAGTTCAGCAATGGAGGTGGCAGCGCTCGCTTTTTCCCTTGACCGCTGCAAATAACTCTTACGAGCGTAATATAGAGACAATTGTAAAGTACGTATTAGCTATTTACCTGTAATGAGGCTATTACGAAACCAAAATAACACGGCAAACAGCTACTTCATCGGAAGTGTGTACATATATATAGGGTCGCCGCAACGCGGCCAATCGCGTTGCTGCGAAAGTGTGCTGCGTTGCTGCACAACCTCGCCGCTAACAAACCTTCGCTCGTTGAAAAGAAAAGTGAAAACGTCCCTGAAAGTGATCATTCGTGAATACATCCCCTGTGAAACACTCTCGTGGATAGTTTATGTGAGCGTGGCCGCATGTATGAATTCCTCCATTGCGAGTGGCTCCCGTCCACAGCTCATGCAAAGGAACCAATCGCCGTCGAGGAATTCTATCCTGGTTGGGCTTGACTGTGATCGAGAGTGCCCCGTGTGACTAGAGTATAAGGAAGTAGACGAGAGAAACTGTCATCCACATAACTAAATTGGCCCAGCAATTCATATGATGTGTTATGTGCAGGGATTCCATCGGGCATCCCGAATATGAACAACATGAAATAATTGCTGTTTCAATTTGAAACTACAGTTTTTGTATGCCTAGTTTGCTTTCAATGATCACCGGTGATTTTTGTAACCCCCCTTCATGCGCCGTCTGTACCCATACCCGTCTCGTCTCTTATCCATCTGTAGCCCTTAAAAAGCTTGGCAAGATCTAGTGCAATGCTTAATTATATATATAATGGTGTCGCTGTACTTTTTGTAAAAGTGTTTAACTTCAGCAGCGACAGAAACAACCAGGCGCCAAATAAGGGCTAATGTTCACATGCACATTATCTAGAAAGGTCGGTGCCAGCGTTAACTGATACAGTTAAGGCGTTGGGAATCTTGTAAAGCGGATCTGCACCAAGATTTTTTAAGGATCCGTCTCTTTTGCAGTTGTCTTCACCCTTAATTCGTGGCTTACGTGCTACAGGGTTTGGTTACTTAGCGGAGTAGATAAGAAAACAATCCACGGGAAAGTTTAGTTACACAGTACAGTCCCTGTGCATTTCACTTGAAGTACTCCGGTTGCAAGCATGGCTCCCGATTACTTTAGCCTCTTGTACAGGAGTTGGGGAAGGCTTTACATGCTAACTTTTTTTTCAGAAAGCCACCAAACTTTTCCTAACTTTCTTTATGGCTGATTCACTGTGATCACGTTTTATTATTGCATTATGAGCAGTTAATTTGAGTTTTCTGCAGTTCCTTACTGTGATTTCTTTCTTCGTGTTTTTCAGGTTTTACCTAGGCAAGGTAACAGGAACAGTCCATATGAAACCCGGTATTTATTGAAGCAGAAGTCAAACATGCTCTTCTCTCTTCATGGGACGTGTCCTTGCTGGGTTCAGCTAGGAAAAGAAATCGCAGAGGAACCGGCAGCAAAGCGTTTTAGTCGAGGTGTGTCCGTGCGAGAGAGAAAGAGGCTCTGCATCTTCCTTATAATCGTCAGTACTAATCTGAAGCTCGGAACATGACTGACTAGAACTTTCCAGATCATATTTTTTCTCGAGGGGAAATGTCCAGCAACAACAAAATTCTGGCATTGTAAAAGACGGCCGTTGTCGCTGAAACCGCCTCACTATGCGCCACCATTTGTAAAACCTAGAGGAGGCAGACATTTGTTGCGTTTTTTTTTTTGCCATCCGCGCTCTCAAGCTATATATTGCAGATACCTCCCCCGCCCCTCTTAATCTGGTTCTTGCATGCCATCTACCCTTGGGTATTTTCAGACATTCCACGAGAAACAAAGCACCACCGTAGGATATAATAGGTGTTGATGATCCCTTAGGACTCCTTTTCACCCTTTTCGCAGACCACTTCGTTCTAGAGAAACGAGATGGCGCTTTCGGAGCCGCACCACACGTTGCCTCACCGACAGTGCACGAAGACGAAAGAACTACCGCTTCCACCTTGCTTCTGTGCGATGAGCCGTCGAAAACGCAAGTGAGTTTTTACTAACGCACTCTGTTCCAATCGTGATGAATGGAGTCATGTAGACTGAAGACTGTGCAATAGTTGGCTGGAAAAATAGGTACTGTCATATTAAGTGATGGAATGAATCTATGTGGCCATGTTCGCGGAGCTCTGCTGCAACTGTCCGAAGGTGTTATTGGCACTTGCAGATGTAAGGCTTTCCTCGAGCATACATAAATTTGCTCATCCGCCATCGTCGTATCGCTAGCCTTCAAAAAAACTGCTTCAGCTCTTGAACGTCAGCGAGGGTGAGCACCACTCGTTAAACAATGACAAAGGGAATAGCGCTGCAGTCACTGTAACTGTCAGTTACTGTCAGTCACAGTAAGTTTCGCACACAATATCAACGCACATCTATCCAACTGGCATGGAAACTTACGCGCACTCTATGGCCAACGTGTGAATGAGTGAATCGGCGCACACTTGAATATTGGCGGCGAGGAGTTACGGAGTCGCCATCTATAGGAAGCGCCTCGCTGGCGTAGTATAAGGGATCATGCGGCGCGCTCCTCATAGGTTTTGCTGTCAGCGCTCACTGAAAACACCACGTGATAGCTCTCCCGGACATTTCTGCAACTACTTTCGATAAGAGAGAACTTTTTTACTGTCTAAGTAATAATCTTGGGCAAACTGAAAGCACAGAATCGTTTACAGACGCTATCTCTTTACCGAATACGTACAGTGAACGCCGCTGCGCGCGGTCGCCGCGATGGAATCTCCCGAACCGGCTTTTTGCGTGAAAGGTAGGTAAACGCTGAGAGCAAGCTATGTGAAATATGTTCTTATAGTGTTTGTATAACTAAATGGAGCGTAATAGAATCAAGCTTCAATGCAGCGATCGCACAGATTTGCAGCGACCGACTGCACGTCTACATGCTTGTCGGCGCAGTTTCGATTTCGCCGCGTGCGCGTTTTCGCACCGTGCCATGAGCTTTAGGCCGCAGAATATTAGCATTTGAAAGTATACAAGCAACCATTGTTGCGTGGGCGCTATCAGAGCTGTTCAAAAATAAGTTCATTGTAGAGACTTCGACGCCTACGGGGACGGTGATGTGCAGTCGCGACGATTCAATCTTTCTTTTTTCTTCTAAATTCTTGGACGTTTCCATATTATTTCACGTGTTGCGTCGCACTGTATGTTTATCGGTGTTCTCAGCGTGTGAGTCCCGCTGCTGCTTTTTTGTGATCCAGTGCATTAATTCATAACACGTACAAACATGACCATATGCCATGCCTTTTTTGAATGTGCGTCTTACCGCTCCCTTTCCATTCGACTGAACTTGCCAGCATCTATAGCATCGACAAATTCATAGACCAAACCGTCATGACATTAGTCGGGCAGCGGACTCGGGCGAGCGTCTCAGTGCGCGTTTTCCGAACATCGCACACCCGGAGCCGTTGCAGAAGTCTTCCTCGCGTCTGTGCTTGCTGCATACCCGAGTTGTAGCCGATGGCTGTTTACCGGTTTTATCTTTCGCGAGCTAAGTTTCACGCAGCTTCTTGTGCTGCGGCTACGTGTGAATAAGGCTGACACCGGGCTCCGTTGCGTACGTCCGGCACTCCGGCACCGAGCAGTAGCCTACCATGCTGCGCGCCTTCAAAGGCAGCCACTACCTATTCTAGTACTGTCAAACGTTGTAAAGGAGACACTCGAAGCGGGAAAATCTCGCTGCTAAATGAGGATCGCAGCGTACGAGGGAATTTAAGCTCTCGTTTTCAGCTCGCATCAGCGCTGCCGAAGCAGTCGACGCGGCCGCTATGTCCACGTGATCCCTAATAGCACATCACGCCGACAGTGGCGCCAGCATTTCCAGTGGTGGAGCTCGAGGCCAATATGTGCACCATACACGTTCAATAAATGACGGACTACGCTGATAGCGCGCGAATGGTCGAAGCTGAATGTTTCGTGACTGTCCACAAGAGTAAGCGTGTTAGTAGCGACAATACATCTTTGTTACAAGGCATTACAAGGCACAAAAAAAGCTACGTTTCAAGCTTTACGCGCAGCAAGAACAAATCTATACAAATACTTAAATAGGGACCGCACCAAGGAAGACAGAAATGTGACAAGCCACTGCTTCAAAATGTTTGCCAAATAAAGAATCAAGAGCAAAACACGCTAATCCTGACTCAATTGATGAGTGGGATGCTTGGATAGCTTGGAATACACGTTTAGCCTCGCTTTTAGAACAAGCACAATATGTGCTGCTTGTGTCGTTTGGACATTGATTAATCAGCTCCAAGCGCGTTTGCATTTTCTCTAAAGGTGTGGCCAAAGCTTGGTTTCATCCACCAAGTCACCATGTACGATATCTCCCAAAGCGTATGTTTGTTAAGCCGCACCAGCGTCATGCACACCATTTGTAAAAGCGGAGGCAATGGAGGCAGTTGAGGCATGCAACAGACGCGTCACCACGTGAATAAACATGGCAGCGCGCACGGGATTGCCACGAAAAGGGTCACTATTTTATTACCTTCGGCTGTTCTCCAAGGTTTACTTATCTTAAATCACCAGAATATTTGCAATACGCACTATAATGCCAACTGGGGAAAAGAAGCAATACTTGTTCTCTCTTTCTTGTACCACTAAAACAGAAACAAGGAAAAATAGGGAAGACGCCTGCTCTGCTACCCCACTTGGGGAAGAGGGGATGAATGATTAAACCGTCCTAAAGATTGTGCCTTAGTTTTGCAGCAGTATTTAAAAGACAAGGATACACCGGACGTCATAATTCTGCAGGAAACACACGGGATTGCAAAGCTAGCAGGATACAGATCTTTTGGCTATGCCGAAGGGGACACCAAGGCATTAACTACGCTGGTAAAAAGAAACATAACTTGCGTGCAGCACAACACAGGCATAACGCACATTGACAATATTCTATTGGAACTCATCCCACAAAAAAAGACAGGACGTAGCTTATTTATTCTCAACATTTATAGCAACCCCATGATACATAAACACAAGTTCGAGAACCTATTCCAGAAAACACTGAGACTTGCTGGAGAAAATCCGGTAGTTATAGGAGGAGACTTTAATGCCCCACACACCACGTGGGGATACTTATATACCAGAGCAAAAGGAAGGGACTTATGGAACGACTCGCAAGAATTAGGCCTCACGCTCGTCACAGACCCCGCCACTCCGACCAGAGTAGGCACGGCGCTAAACAGGGACACAACCCCAGACCTAACCTTTAACAAGAATATTGAAAAGGCGACGTGGCACAACACACTGGAAGATTTGGGTAGTGACCACCGCATATTGGAGTTACACGTAAGAGAAGGGCCGAATAGACCCAAGGAACGACAGATCAAATTAGTAGACTGGGAACTATTTCGTAGAACGCGATAGACGAAACAGCAACGATCAATCGAAGACATAGAACAATGCACTAAGGAGCTCAGTGATGACGTCAAAGCTGCCACAAAAATAGCACCACCTGAATCTAACTTGGATAAATGCGACAGCAGACTTCTCCACATGTGGGAAGCTAAGCAGTCGCTTCAGAATAGACTTAGCGGTCAGAAGCATAACAGAAAGTTAAGAAAGCGCATAGCGCTCCTCAAAAAATATTAAAAAAATAAAAATATAGAAGAACATGCTAAGCAATTGATCAAACAACAATGGGACGAGATGTGGAATTCCATGGACGGACAATTAAGCACCGGCAAAACCTGGCACATGCTCAGGTTCCTGCTTGGCCATGACAATAACAAGAAAAATCACATGCAAGCCATTAATAAGTTAATACACGCATATGAGGGCCCAGAAGAGGAATTTCTCAATGAATTACAGCAGAAATACTTAAAACAGGCACCCCCTTGCATCTATCCTTGCTACAACGGGAATACAAACGCAAAATTAGACGAGGAACTCACGGAGGCAGAAATCCGCGCGGCCCTGCAAAAGTTAAACACCAAATCCGCCCGAGGTCCGGACGGTATAACCAACAAGACTCTCAGGAACCTCGATGATGAATCGATAGCCAAACTAACAGAATACATAAACGAGTGTTGGGTAAAGGGAGAAGTGCCAGCTCAATGGAAGAAAGCGACGATAGCGCTCATTCCAAAACCTGGCAAGAAGCTTGAGATCGACAACCTCAGACCAATCTCCCTAACATCCTGCGTCGGAAAATTAATGGAACGAGTAATTTTAAACAGAGTAGACAACTTCGTAGAGGATAATAACATAATAACTAACCGTACTCAGTTTGTCGAAATTAACAACGAGAAATCCGTAACAGCTGATGTCACATCAGGTGTACCACAAGGAAGCGTCTTAGCGCCAGTGTTATTCCTAATTTTTGTAAACGACCTTCCTGCTTACATCTTTAACAACATTAGACTTTTTGCCGATTACTGCGTGCTATATCAGGAAATTAACTCTGTCGCCGACCATATAGCTTTAAATAACGCCATAGCATCAGTAACCAAATGGTGTGAAGATTGGCACATGACTATTAACGTTAATAAATCTGTTGTATTATCTGTAACTAGGAAAAAACATAGATCACTCTTTCAGTACACACTAAACAGCATCCCTCTCGTTTCTGTCTGTGAATACAAATACTTAGGCATATTACTAACCTCTGACCTCAGATGGGATGCTCACGTTAACGAAGTCACGGCAACCGCACTAAAACAGTTATTTTTCATTAATAGACGCCTCAGACTAGCACCATCTGATATAAAGTTACTAGCATATAAAACATTTGTCAGACCGGTATTAGAGTATGCAAACGTAGTTTGGTTTCCTTTCACTAACAAGCTGATCAAAAAACTTGAAGGCGTTCAGAGAAAGGCGGTCAGATACATATTTAACAAACATAGGCTAGCAGAGTCACCGACAGAGCTACTCAAACAAGCCGGGATGCTAACCCTCCAAAACAGAGCAAAACTAGCGCGCCTTAAAACCATTTACCAACTCATGAATAATCAATTAAATCTGGATACCTCACGATACATAACGAAATCTCAAACGAGGAAAACACGTCATAACCCCCCACACACACTAAACGAGTATTCATTCCGCACTGACACTTTCAGGTACTCATTCTTTCCACAGACTATACGCGATTGGAACGCTTTGAACGTGGGCTCTGTTAATAGTTCCTCACTAACTGCTTTTATCACGCTTGTTGAAAACGATCTACTCACATCTCAGTAATTATTTTGTTTACTGTCAGTATCACATGGTTACTACCTTTGTTTTGCATTTTAACACATTTATCTGTCCAACCCAAATCTTGCAGCGTGAACCTGATTGTATATTTTCTTACTGCTACTGATGTATAAGTTTATTCTGTGTATTAATGTGTATTTCCAAACCGTTATTATTGTCATGTTTGTATGTCACTGTACTTTTTTGAATGCCCCTTCTGTTACGATCCCTGACGGGATTGACAGTATTGAATAAATAAAAATACCCAGATACAATGATAGGATTTCGAAAAAATCTTTCAAGACAAGATGCGATGCTCCAACTTAAGCATCAGATAATCGATTATAAAACGCGCTCGACAAGGGCCATCTTGGGCCTTTATCTTAAAAAAAGCTTTCGATAATGCCAACCACGCAACCATATTGGAAAACATCGAACGAATAGGACTAGGGCAACGGACGTATAATTACATCAAGCGCTTCTTATCAGATAGGAAAGCAGTCATCTCCGTCGGAGGGCTCAAGTCACCCGAGATCGACATAGGGGGGGGGGGGGGGGGGCACGCTGCAAGGCACTGTCATCTCGCCGATGCTGTTTAATCTCGTCTTGATAGGACTTCCCGAAAAATTAAATCACATAGAGTCCCTGAATCACGCAATCTACGCGGACGATATTACTATCTGGACCTGTGATGGCAGCGACGGATCAATAGAACAACGACTCCAGACTGCAATTAATACAGTAGAGGAACACCTTATGGGGAACAGGCCTCACATGCTCTGCAGAGAAATCTGAACTTCTATTGTACCGCCCCACACTTAGAGGCAGGCCTCCCAAAGGATACGACAGAAACAAGGCTGATGAGGAAATCAAGCTACACACCAAGAACGGGCGGAATATCCCAATAGTCAACCAGCTCAAAGTCTGGTATTCGAGAACAAAGGCACAAATAGGGAAACCGTAAAGAAGTTAGACACAAAGGTAACAAACACCATGAGATTAATAAAACGAATTACTAACAAGCACCAAGGTATGAAGGAAGAAAGTATCATACGGCTGATACAATCATTCGTAATCAGTCAGATCACATACATAGCAGCCTTCCACAATTGGTTTGCAGCTGAAAAGCGTAAAATTAACAACATGATAAAAAAAGCATACAAAATAGCACTAGGGATTCCCATCAGTACGAGCACGGATCTCTTGCTAAAGTTAGGACACCACAACACACTGGACGAACTCATAGAAGCACAACAAACATCTCAAGCAGAGCGACTAACCAAAACCAAAACGGGACGGCATATACTAAGCAAACTAAGAATGAGTTACCACAATCTATACGGGGAAAAGAGGACGATAACGACAGAAATTCGTGACAGACTCCTAGTACCAAATATACCCAAGAACATGCATCCAGGTTAAACGACGGCAGACGCAAAAGTAGAGCAGAGAAAATTATCCGAAGCTTTGGGTCAGACGACAGAAAACCTTCGTAGACGCGGCTTAATACCCAGACAGAAATAGCTTTGTAGCAGTAATCGCAGATCACACCCAAAAACCCCTTACAAGCGTATCAGTTAATACCAAACATTCCGAGACTGCGGAGGAGGTAGCCATTGCACTAGCATTGGTCTCCACGAATGCTCAGTACATCATTAGCGATTCTCAAGCGGCCATTAGAAATTATGCAAAAGGTAGGATCTCTCCTGAGGCATGGCACATCATCAGAGTCAATTAAGCAAAGTTCCCCAATCCAGAGAAGAACGGCAGGCTATTGCTCTGGTTCCCAGCGCATACGTCTCCAGACATTCCCGCAGTCAACCTCAACGAGGTAGCACACCGCGAAGCTCGAGTTCTTACTCGCCGAGCTGAGCAAAGGGTGACTTCCATCGGTCAGGAGAACGCGGAGGAGGAAATCTGGAGAGAAAAAGATATATTAACAAGATTTAGCGATATTACCAAATTCTATCAAAATCGGAGGCGAGTATTACCACCGCCTCACACTAAACTGAACAGAGCTGAGTCCCTTACTTGGAGGCGACTACAAACAGAAACTTATACGAGTCCCGTGCAACTAAAAACTTTCTACCCCGATATATACGAGAGCGATATGTGCAAGCTATGCAATTCTGTTAGAGCCACCCTTCAACACACGTTGTGGGGATGTGAAATATACCAAAATAAAATGGCAGTCTCCCCAGAAAATCTACGGGTGCGGTGGTCGGCCGTGCTGCTCAGCTCAGAACTCCAAGACCAACTTTGGGCCGTCCAGCGAGCCAAGGAAGCCGCACGGGGGCAGCAGCTCCCACTGGCCATATAGGTGGCCCCAGGCCCGGGCCTCCCAATCGCCGGATTCCAAATATAGTTATCACATCATCATCACATTTAAGCATGATCAGGGGGGAGGGGCATGGCTCACCATTTGTGCAGGCCTACGTGCATAGTGCCACAACATTCCGCGAAACGTTCTCAACCCCTGACGCTACGAGGTCGTCGTCGTCATCACCATCATCATCATCATCATCACCATCATCATCTTGCCTATGCCCACTGCAGGGCAAAGGCCTCTCCCATACGTCTCCAGCTACCCCGGTCATGTGCTAATTGTGGCCATGTTGTCCCTGCAAACTTCTTAATCTCATTCGCCCGCATAACTTTCTGCCGCCCCTTGCTACGCTTCCCTTCTCTTGGAATCCAGTCCGTAACCCTTAATTACCATCGGTTATCTTCGCTCCTCATTAAATGTCCTGCCCATTCCCATTTCTTTTTCTTGGTTTCAACTAAGATGTCATTCACGTACGCTTGTTCCCTCTCCAAATCTGCTCTTTTCTTTTCTTTTGATGTTACACCCATCATTCTTCTTTCCATAGCTCGTTGCGTCGTGCTCAATTTAACTAGAACCCTTTTCGTATTCCTCCAGGTTTCTGCCCCGTAGGTCAGTACTGGTAAGACACAGCTGTTATACACTTTTTTTTAGGGATAATAGTAACCTGCTGTTCATGATCTGAGAATGCCTGTCAAATGCACTCCAGCGCCTATTCTTATCCTTCTGATTATTTCAGTCTAATGATCCGGATCCGTGGTCACTATCTGCCCTAAGTAGATGAGACTCAAACCTAAACCCCCGTAAGTATACATATGTGATTGACACTGGCATCACCAATGTCAGCAGCAGGCAAGACTGTGAAGGGGGCAGTATTTTTAACTATATGATAGTATCCTCATCAGCCAATTTTAAGTCCACTGCAGGACAACTATCTCTGCCAGGTATCTCGAATTATATCTGGCGTGCGTCAACCCTTGTGATTTCGTGCCTACAATGCCCCTGATCTTAGATCTCATTCCAATCTTCTGCTGCCCTCAATTGCATTTCTGTGCCCTGGGTAAAGACTCGGTTAAACCACTGAAGAGGCCACCACTTATATCTACTGTACCCATCATGTGACCTGCCCGGCTCCAATTGTCCTCTTCTCACGTGGAATATCATCTACTGACATTAATCTCAAATCCACTTAGCTCTTTTTTATGTCAGACTTATAGCTGCCATTGTCTGTTCTACTACTCATTGTGCAAGCCCTCGCCTTCATTTGTCACCCTGCAAGTATATAACAGGTAACTGTTGGCACAATACAGTGATATTTATTTTCACGAACTATTCGAAAGCTCTAATTCAAGGCTTGAATGCGTCATGTAAATGTACCCCTACCATTATTTAGGTGAGCTTGTTCCATTTGGTTCTGCAATATAACTTGTGAATTGCCAAAAATTTTCTACGCTTGAACTGAAGGCTATCACACTTCCCGATCCGTAGCGTTTGCGCATAAAATGACTTGCTGCAGCAGTGAACGCTGCGGTTTTTGGTATCGTTATCGCGCAGGTGACAAAAATGATAGTACATGTCTCTTTATTTGCGTCTAACTAATGCCTGGAAGTCGCACAATAGTACATGCACACACTCTTTAACGCCTTAAAGGGGCCCTGAAACACTTTTCTTACTAATCATAGTATGACCTCACTATTGGAGGACGTATACTTGGGGAAGTTTTGTCCCAGGAGGTAGATGCTAACGACCACTTCTCTGAAATAGATTGTAAAGAATTATAGCGACATGACCTCGTTTCCTCATGGACTAGCAGCATAAGAACGGAATTTTTGAAAGTGCAGTAAAAATTCGACCCATACTTCGACCTCAAGTTCCTGACACTCGCGTTTTCGCGATTCGAAGCAGTGAGCACTGCGTTGCAGAAAGTAGCGCTGAGATTTGATCAAGCAAAAAAAAATGGTCAAGGCCGTCAGGGAGAGTCCCAGCGGACTTTGGAAGGGATGATTTTACCATTTTGGACAGATAGAAAGGCAGAGGCGCGAGAATTGGAACTTAATATCTTTGAGCAGAAGCTCCTGTGCCAAGGCAAATGAATTTAATATAGCGATCCTTGATATTCTGTCTTTGGGAGCCTCTTCTCTGGGACGTTGTCATAGGAATATTGGTGCAGCTTTTGTGGGGTATACCTCTAATTGAATCAGGACGATTTCCTTGTTAAATTCCTAATTCCTTTAGCCATTCAAAATTCCTGGATAGTGATTCTTTCCAGACTGCGATAATCTTTTTCTTAAATCGCTCTATTCTTGGCCAGTCCTTCAAAGTGTGTGTGAGCCACTCTCGAAGAAAAGCAAATCAAAGCAAAGGCAAAGGAAGACTCCACGATGGTACGACGACGGATCTGTACCTCAAGTATTTTCTTTGCCCGAGGACATAAACCGCCAGTGGTTCAACAACGTATTGGACACACTAGATTCCTCGCTAGACGACAAGTGTCCGCTTAAATGTGGCATCACGTGACACTAATTGAGCAGCATTTGACTGGCAATGGTGACAGCACGTGCCATCAACCAAAATGTTTACGTACCAGGCGGTATCGGAAAACGTCCAATTTCCGAACAGTCCGCAATAGTATTCAGTAAAACCGAGCATCACAATGCTGTTCTCATGTACTGGTAGAAGCTGTAAATACGAATACTAGTCTGCGTTGTGAGGCTGCTCGGAAATTGGAGGTCAGATCCCGTCGTCTATAAACTTTTTTTGGTTGAAAGTATTTGTTGAAGTTCTTCGGGCTTGATCTTGAACTTTAACGGCTCAGCGTTCACCGTAGTATGCTCGTAGATGTAACAAGGCAGCTCAGCACACCCTTGAAAACGTTTCACAATGTCGCAGAAATGATTTCGGGCTATAACTTTGAGTAGCTGCGAGAGCTTTTGCCCGAAATTGCTAAGGTTGTCAAAATTGCTTAGACTATCCTAGTGGCGTCATGGACACCTGAGAGATCGTTTCCATGTCTCCGTCGCGTCAAATCGTATCTGAGGTCGACAATAGGACAATCGCAGTTAAATCGCGTAGCAGTTCTCCATGGACACAAAGAGTTTGGCCGCAAAGTAAATCTCTGCCACGTCATAGACGACTTTATTCAGAGATCAACTGTTCGCAGAAGCACGCTCTCAATTCTGCGGTAGCCTTTGGATAAAAGAACAGTGAACTTCATCACAGTATAATGTGCCTGCTTTATTCAAGCTGTCACAGCTCCTGACCTTAAGTTACCTCCTCCCATAAAACCTGTATTTTGCCGCTTCGTTATTTAAACCTCTGCCCTTTGAGTTTTGTTCTTGTCTTTTAGTTTTTTATCGAGTTGGTCTTTCGATGACATTTTTGAATAGCGAAGAGCTTATGAGCTATCTTTAGAGCTTATATTGTTAGCTTATTGAAGGAAATCTAATTTTGCCCTGGCTAGAAAAAAGTAGAAGGCACTATATTAACAAGCTCATGTAGCTACAACCGCCGATGAAAAAAAAATTCATTTAGTGAACCAGCATCGGTGTCTTAATGGTCTTCATAGACTTGCCACGACCGTTCTAACGTGCCATTAACCAAGTAGAAGCAGTGGTGATGCCTAGGCGACCGACAAAGCGAATAAGAAATAAGTTTGTTAGACATCAAGATTTAAAGCTCTTTTTAATTTTTTTAGTGGCTAGCTTATTGTGGAAATGTTTGTATTGTCCAGCGGTTCTTACAAACGGAGGTTTTGTAATGAGGTTGTAATATTCGAACTTTTGACTTACTGAGGGAATTTTCGTATTGCCCACAGTGTTCTCCCACTTTTTCAGTTTCCGTTTTCAATCACTTATTTATTAGTATATTGAAAACTGTGCGGCCATTCTTTTTAGAATGTTCCCTAGGCTTTAGAAACAAATAATGCTCATGTTTGCATAGATTGCCTCTCCACTGTGTATATGTCTTGCCAAGAGGAGCATGCAAGAAGGGGGGGGGGGGGGTGAGGACGAAAAAAGAAATGGTAGGTGATGCTAATCTTTGACTTAAGTGTCTCGTAGTTGCACTCGCACCTAGGCGTTGGTGTTCCTTCGGTTAACTTTAGGCGAACGCAACGCATGAACCGAACTCGCAGGCAGCAGTTTTTCATTGATTAGCCGGTTATTATGAAGCTGGGACTCTATATTCATAGATTTTTCCAAAGCTTTCCATACTGTACTTCACTCAAAACTACTGTCCAAACTAAATGCCATTCTTAACAACCCTCAATTAGTGAACTGGATAGAAAGTTTTTTGTCTCACCGCTCTCAATTCGTAAGCTTTAACTCGATCGATTCTTCGGTGGTGTTACGTTTCGCCTACAACGCGCGGTAATGCCGGCGCGGATGCAACGGACGCCGGGGCTTTGTTCAAAGCGGCGGACATTTTGGCCCGTCCGACGCCGCCGCGACGCCTACCCGCCAAGCGTGTCCAGGCGTGTTTCAGTGCCACGTGTCTTCGTGTGTGCGTGTGTGTGTGTGTGCCCTCGCTTGTCAAAGCGCGGCAGCCGGGGAGCGGAGTTCCCCGAAGGAGGGGCCTGGAGGTCTCTCGGCTCAACCGCTCGCGCCGTCGTGGGCCCCTGCTGCGCCGTCCCGTGACCTTCATCCCGTGACCTTCCCTCCTTCCCTTTTGGACCGCGACGCCGAGGGTATAAGAGCAGCTGCCCCCGGACGCCAGAGGAGAGGCTCCGATTTGTACTGTTGAGTTACGTGCTCTCCCGTCTCTCCACTTCGGTCGACCTGACCGGCCGCTCTTTTGCTATGTTAGAATAAACAAGTTGTTTTGTTACCAGTCTTCTCTTGCTTTGCCGGGACCTTCGGATGCTTCCAGTGCCCCAGGCCGCCAGGCCAACGCTACCCTTGGGGCTTGCGACCCATTGGCAATAACGGGCGTCAGCACCGAGAGCCCAACAACTCGGGCCAGCGGTGCGATTCTAACATCTGGTTGCCAGCGGTGAGATCGCGACAACGGAGGCCAGCAGCGAAGAGATGCGGTTGACTGTATGCTGAGCAGCACAACGACCATCCGGGAGCAGCGCAACGAGCCCTGTGTGATGACTGGTTGCCTGCAGCGGAACGACTGCGCTGAAGTCTTGGCTGCGAGGTTTGGTGAGTGCGGGACTTTCTTCTTCTGAGTTTTGCCAGGCTTTTGTTAGTGTTAGAAACAGAGCTGGTAATTGTGGTTGCCGTTGCTACCGGGTTAGTTTGCGGCAAGACAATAGTGGACAGTAGAGAAAGCAGCATTCAGAGCAGCCATGGATTTGAAGTCGTTGCGCAAACCGAAATTGCTAGAGCTTGCGAGAGAGTTGGGTCTGGATGTCTCAGACAAACTCAGAAAACCAGAACTGCTAAGGGCTATTCTTGAGTTAGAAGCTGAGGATGACGAGCTGTCGGAATGCCTTGAGACCATTGAGGAGAGGGAGACGGCAAAAAGACAGGAGCAGGAACGTAAAGAACAGATAGAACGAGAGCAACAAGAGAAAGAAAGAGAGCGCGACCGTCAACACGCTTTGGAAATGAAGCGTCTCGAGTTAGAGATGGAACGCGCTCGTAATGGAAGTCAGGCACACGGTGCAGGAGAACGAGTATTGTTCAAAATGACTGACCTGATGCGGCCGTTTAAGCTTGGAGAGGACATTGGTTTGTTCCTGGTTAACTTTGAGCGAACGTGCGAGAAGCAGGGGTTCTCTCGGGAAACGTGGCCACAGCGCTTGCTCACTTTGCTACCCGGCGAGGCGGCCGACGTAGTCGCTCGCTTGGAGAGAGAGGAGGCAGAGGATTTCGACAAAGTGAAATCGAGTCTGCTAAAAAAGTACCGGCTGTCAGCGGAGGCGTTCCGTCGGAAGTTTCGGGAAAATGAGAAAGGCAGAAGTGAGTCATATACAGAGTTTGCGTACAGGCTTATGTCAAACATGCAGGAGTGGCTCAAAGAAGAGAAAGCGTTTGGTGACCACGAGAAAGTTCTGCAGTGTTTCGGGCTAGAACAGTTTTATAGTCGGTTACCTGAGAACGTGCGGTACTGGGTCTTGGATAGGCCAGACGTTAGTACGGTGGCTAGAGCCGCTGAGTTAGCCGAGGAGTTTGTGACGCGTCGGGCTCGTGGAGCTAAGGACGGTCAAAAGGGTGAATTTGGCTCCAAGTTTGAGAGGCCAAAGTTCACGCCCTTGAGAGCAAAGGGGGATACACGTAGTGCGGATGCGAGTGAAAGCAGTCCGACCGAACGTACGGAGACGGCGGCAACCAAAGCCGAACGCAGAAAGCGGTTCGAGATGAGGCAAGCGCGCGTTTGTTATACGTGCCAGAAGCCGGGTCACTTTTCGGCGCAGTGTCCGACCGAACGTAAGGAGACGGCGGCAGCCGAAGCCGAACGCAGAAAGCGGTTCGAGGCGAGGCAAGCGCGCCTGTGTTATACGTGCCAGAAGCCGGGTCACTTTTCGGCGCAGTGCCCAGAAACAAAACCAAAAGTCGTGTTTTTTTCATTAGGCAGCACTGACGAGAACATCAAGCTTCTCGAGCCTTACATGCGAGACCTCCTCGTGAACGGGAAAGAGTGCCGAGTGCTTCGCGATACCGCAGCTACGATGGATGTAGTTCACCCCTCTTACGTAGAACCCGAAATGTTCACGGGCGAGTGCGCATGGATCAAGCAAGCAGTGGAAGCTCATAGCGTGTGTCTGCCGGTAGCAAAAGTGCTTATTGAAGGACCTTTCGGAGCACTTGAGACGGAGGCCGCAGTGTCATCTATGCTGCCCCCCCAGTACCCGTACCTATTTTCGAACAGGTCCGATCACCTCCTGCGCGAGAAGGGGCTTTTGTTTGGTGAGGCTAGCGTTCAGGCCTTAACCAGATCGAGGGTTCGGGAGCTCGCTGCAAAGGCGGTAGTTGCGGGGCCGACGTTGTTGAACGATGAGAAAGGGTCAGAGGCGCAGCAAGCTAGTATTCAGAGCACGCCCGAACGGGATAAAATTGAGCCTGTAGCGTTAAAGGCACCAGATACTGGAGAGGAAATTCCCGATGCGGGAAAGTTAGAAGAGCTTCAGGTCGAGCTTCCGGGACTAGGCTCAGTGACGAACAGGAAAGACACCGATCAAGTCATTAGTGACTTAATAAGTAAAGCATCGCTGTCGCCTGAGCAGAAAACCGAACTACACCAGCTCTTACAAGAGTTTCAAGGTCTGTTCTCTGAGAGGCCTGGTAGGACTTCTGTCCTTACTCATGACATAGAACTTACCTCCCCAGAGCCAGTACGATCCAAGGCGTACCGGGTGTCACCCCGCCAGAGCGATATTATGGAGGCTGAGGTAACGAAAATGCTACAGCTCGGTGTTATTGAAGCGGGTGAGAGTGATTATACCTCCCCTTTGATTTTGGTTGAGGTACCGGGCAAGGAACCTCGTCCTTGCGTCGACTACCGCAGGCTTAATTCCATCACTAAGGATCAAATTTATCCGATCCCTAACATCGAGGAGCGCCTTGAGAGAGTGAGTAGCGCTCAGTTTATTTCCACCCTAGATCTTGTCAGGGGTTATTGGCAGGTTCCACTTACAGAAGAGGCTAGTAGGTATGCGGCGTTCATTTCACCAATGGGGACATTCCGTCCTAAAGTTTTGAGTTTTGGTTTGAAGAACGCGCCATACTGCTTTTCAAGCCTCATGGATAAAGTGTTGCGGGGACAGCAAGAATTCGCTTTACCATATCTAGACGACGTAGCGATATTCTCCGCATCCTGGCCGGAACATATGGCGCACTTGCGGGCAGTGCTAACCCGCCTGCGCGATGCGGGCTTGACAGTCAAGGCTCCCAAGTGCCAGTTAGCACAGGCCGAGGTTGTCTACCTCGGACACGTGATTGGTCGGGGTCGTCGCCGCCCCTCTGAAATAAAGGTGGCCGCTGTGCGAGACTTCCCGCAACCGCGCACGAAGACCGATATTCGGTCGTTCTTAGGTGTCGCCGGCTACTATCAGAGGTACATCCCCAGGTACTCTGATATCGCGGCTCCCTTGACGGATGCTCTAAGAAAGACAGAGCCGCAAACAGTCGTCTGGGATGAGACGAAGGAAAGAGCTTTTAGCGCCCTAAAGAGCGCCCTAACAAGCCAGCCTGTGCTACGATCGCCCGACTACACAAAAGGGTTCGTTGTTCAGTGTGATGCTAGTGAGCGAGGCATGGGCGTTGTACTGTGCCAACGGGAAAATGGAGAAGTAGAACACCCCGTCCTGTATGCTAGTCGTAAGCTGACGAGTCGTGAGCAGGCGTATAGCGCCACCGAGAAAGAGTGTGCGTGTATCGTGTGGGCCGTTCAGAAATTGTCATGTTACCTAGCTGGCTCGAGGTTTATCATTGAAACGGATCACTGCCCTCTCCAATGGCTGCAGACCATCTCTCCCAAAAATGGCCGCCTCCTGCAACAATATTCCTTTGAGGTGCGTTACAAAAAGGGGAGTCTCAACGGTAACGCCGATGGCTTAAGTCGAAGCCCCTAACGTGGGAATCAGCCTCAAAATTGCTTGTTACTGATGTTTTTCTTCCTGAGGCAGGATTTTTAACTTATTGCTTTTGTATAGTGTTTCAAAGTGATGATGTGCTTTCTAGTGCAATTTTTCCGATTTATGGACGCGTTCTGAGTGCTGCTAAACTACTGTAAGGAACTAGGCAGCAGTATAAAAGGGGAAAGAGCCTGGCAGGGCTTAGTGAGGGTTGTGCCGTGCTTGCTGACTGAGCGGTTGACTTTCAGGCGTGGTTCTAACGCTTGCCGGAAACGAGAACAAAAATGTCACCTCTCCCGAAGTCACTTTGCAGTGTCCTGTGTGCACCTGAACGTGAGAACGAGGCCTTCTCTGTGCGCTGCGCTCAAGAAACGCCCAGGGACGCCCAACTTCGGTTATGAGCATCATCGAGCGACATCCCTCCGGACAGCGGATGCAGTCCCCTGACCATCGGGATCTCCTTCCCCCGGCGGGGCGGTCTGTTACGTTTCGCCTACAACGCCCGGTAATGCCGGCGCGGATGCAACGGACGCCGGGGCTTTGTTCAAAGCGGCGGACATTTTGGCCCGTCCGACGCCGCCGCGACGCCTACCCGCCAAGCGTGTCCAGGCGTGTTTCAGTGCCACGTGTCTTCGTGTGTGCGTGTGTGTGTGTGTGCCCTCGCTTGTCAAAGCGCGGCAGCCGGGGAGCGGAGTTCCCCGAAGGAGGGGCCTGGAGGTCTCTCGGCTCAACCGCTCGCGCCGTCGTGGGCCCCTGCTGCGCCGTCCCGTGACCTTCATCCCGTGACCTTCCCTCCTTCCCTTTTGGACCGCGACGCCGAGGGTATAAGAGCAGCTGCCCCCGGACGCCAGAGGAGAGGCTCCGATTTGTACTGTTGAGTTACGTGCTCTCCCGTCTCTCCACTTCGGTCGACCTGACCGGCCGCTCTTTTGCTATGTTAGAATAAACAAGTTGTTTTGTTACCAGTCTTCTCTTGCTTTGCCGGGACCTTCGGATGCTTCCAGTGCCCCAGGCCGCCAGGCCAACGCTACCCTTGGGGCTTGCGACCCATTGGCAATAACGGGCGTCAGCACCGAGACCCCAACAACTCGGGCCAGCGGTGCGATTCCAACAGTGGTGAATGTGTCATCAGGCGTCCCTCAAGGCTCGGTCCTCGGACCTCTACCTTTCTTACTATATATTAATGATTTGCCACACGAGATATCATCTAAAATTCGAACGTATGCAGATGACTGCTATTGTATGACATCATTTTATCTGCCTCTGAGCATGTTCGCCTTAGTGAATCGTTCGTCAGATTTTCTAAATGGTGTGAAACATGGCAAATGCATATTACCTTCCGTAAGACTGTCGTTATGTCCTTCTGTAATAAAGCTAACCCGTTGCTTTTCAGCTACGGATTTAATGATAATTTGATTCAACGCGTTTCTGAATATAAATATTTTGGTCTCACGTTCATCACTAACCTGTCCTGGTCAAAGCACATTGATTCCATTACGACTAAAGCCCTACAAAAACTAGGTTATTTACGTCGTACTCTGTCTAATTCTCCGCGCGACACTAAATTACTGGTAGATAAAACTATTGTTCGCCCTATACTTGAGTATGGTAGTATCGTTTGGAATCGTTACAAGCAGTACGAAATAGACAGAGTTGAGGCCAACCAAAGGAAAGCCATTAGATTTGTCTACCGACGTTATGACCACTAGTTCTCACCATTGTCAGTCATGTCTTCACTCAACCTGACATCTCTCGCCGAGCAGCGACACGCTAATTCTTCAAAATTCTTTCATGGCATTATTCACTCATCTTGTCGCCTCTCCAGTAATGAATATATCATCTTTGCAAAAATCTCCTCTAGTAGGAGACATCACGCGCTTAACATTACACCATTTTTTGCACGCACTAATACTTCTAACTGTAGCTTTTTCCCTAAAACAATTAAAGCATGGAATTCGCTACCAGGAACCAACCGTTCTCTCCCATTAAATGAATTCTTGTCTGTACTCCCTCAACACTGCACCTAAACTTTCTTTGTTGCCTATGGTATTTCTTTCTTGTATTGTATTAGCCACTCCTGCTATAGCCTACGCAGGGGCTGCAGTATGTGTAAATAAATAACTAAATAAATAAATAAATAAATAAATAAATAGATGAATAACAGGCCACCTTCTTGTGTGTGACGTCAATACTTTCATTGTCTACTTTCTGGTTTCCATAAAATTCGGCAAGCTCGCGCTTACGTGGCGGATATCTAAAGTATAAGATTCTGAGCTTTGGTGTGCGCTAATAAGTGATTTCTAATCAATTCAGTTATTCCAGACACTTCATTAACTCTCCTTGTAACTAAACTGACGCTCTGATATTATATCTCTAATGGAACCAATGAATATTGTACTGTAATATTTGTTTCCATATTGCTGACTTGTTTTGAATATTATTGCCGATCGTCTCACTGATCTATTATTAATTGTAATTATTCCAGAGACTTGAGTAACTCAACTTGTAACTAAACTTATGCTCTGATATTAGGTCTTTAATAAAACCCATGAATTTTGTACTGTACTATATTTTTATCTGTTTTCTTATTTATTTCGAATTTCCTACCCGGTCATCCCAGGAGGTAAACCGGAAGCGCTGCGAAAGAAACAAGGGTGTCACTCGATGCTCGTGCCACTAAAAGAGAGGGTGCGAAATGCAATGCGTATACTACATGTGCACAGACATGTGTACATTGAGAGCAATGTACACGTGTCTTAGGACTTTTGAGGAGTATGAATACGCATGCGAGAACTGGAAATAAATCTGTTGTTGAAAGTTAGCGCTGTGTGTTAACCTAATTTGCCTTTCCGTGCCCCACTCATTTTGCCTGGGATACAAGAAAGTAGAAGGAACCATATGCCGCGGTTGTCCCAGTTAAATTGGACCAAAATATAGAGAAGACCCCAAGAGCTATAGAAAAATTGTACCGACCGCATAGTAGCCGTAGTCGTGCGTTCTTAGAGCCGGTCTTTTTTTCATCGCGAAGTATTAATTTAATAATTGTCTTAATTAGTTATCTCCTTTATTATTGCTTGAATCGCGAACACATCAATGACAAAGCTGTAGGGCTTTGTTCTTGTTTCGCGCTCATCTTTGCTTCGTTGGTTTTTCAGGGAAAAAAAAATTACCGACGATTACGTTACTTCCTAATGCGAAATTTGAGTGCAGCAAATAAGCTGTTTCACCTTTTCGATAGATTGAGGCAAAGAAATCGAGCAACACATGTATGCGCTATCACATAATTTTTTTTTTATTTTTCACACGTATTCCTTTAACAAAGACTCCACTAACAGTTCTTGACAGTCATGAAGGAAGCTTTGTGCTTCTGCTTCTGCCTCGCTTACTGCTGGTTGCTCTCGACGGCGGCGATGAGCCTCCGCTTCGGCGGCGCGAACGGCAGGGTCTTCTCGGCGGCGGCGCTTAGCCTCTGCTTCGGCGACGCGTACTCCTGGATCATCTCGACGGCGGCGACGGTAAGCTTCTGCTTCGGCGGCACGCACCTCTGGATTCTGACGGCGACGGCGCTGGGCCTCTGCTCTGGCAGCTCGTTTAGCAGCAGCAGCAGCAGCAGCAGACGGAGGACTTCCATCGGTCGTCTCGCTCATGGCTCAGAAAGAACTGGCAGATAATTTCGCAGTGGCGAACGGCAGCGGCAATTTCGGCTCGGGCGGTGCACATATACAGATCCGCCGCCAACGATCTGGCTCTCTGATTGCCACCGCACAGGGCGAACGGCAGCGGCAATTTCGGCTCGGGCGGTGCACATATACAGATCCGCCGCCACCGATCTGGCTCTCTGATTGCCACCGCACAGGGGTTGCATTGGAGGAGGAGCGAAGAAAGGAATTAAGTTCGAGCCGGCGCTTTGACAACCGGAGACTCGCAGGAAGAGGGGGAGGGGGGCGGCGTGTACACCCAGCGGCAAACGATGGGGGCAGAAGCGCGCGCAGCAAGCGGACAACACGATAAAGGGAGGAGGGAAAAGATAGCAGCGACTGACTGATACCGCTGACGCCGATAGTGAGTCAACCCCAGCTGCGGAGTTGGTTTCAGGGACAACGCCGCCGATGCCGACACAAACAATATGATACCCTCGCTTCCGCAGCGCTAAGAACCAGGTCTAGCCGTGGGAAGGTGGTCACGTATTCGTCGACGTGCCGGGGCCTACGTGAAATAACCGGCGCGTCGGCAACTGAAGAGCACCCTATCCGCCACACAAGAACAGGGGGGGGGACCCTTTCCTCCTCTTTCTGCATGGCGGCGACGGTGTTCTATGCAGTCACGTTATCTTGACTCTCTAGCGGCGTCAGCGGCATCCAGCGGTATCAGTCGGTCGCTGCTAGCGCTGGGGGGATGAAAGGGGGGCGGAGCTGGTTACGAGGCCGACGACAACGCCGACGACGACGCGAAACCCAGGAACGGACGCCAAAGAGCTGCGCTCTAAAAAAGCGAGCGAAACATCCAAAATACGAAATACGAAATAGATACGCGCTCCCGCGCCACTACTCAAGCGCTCCCAAGCGAATAGACACGTATACATGGCTTTACTAGCTGCGGCAGCGGTAGCTCTATAGAGGGGTTCACGCTATGTGATGGACGCGGCATCATGGGAACACGCCGCTGACGCATTGACAAGCATAGTGGAGCCGTAGGGGGGTGCAGATTTCGAAGCTAGGACACCGTGACGGCGCGCTTCGGGCTGTAAGTTTGCGCACTCATTTTGTTCTGTAGGTAGGCGCTCCCGGAACGCGTGTTCCTTTTGTTCCCTTTAGCAATAGGAACAAACCTTGCGCAGGCTATGCACATCTAATGCGTTTTGGCGGATCTGTACGGCCAGCATATGCTGTTGTATATTACGTAAATCATTTTGGCTGGACGTGTCAGTGCGTAGATAATAACGGGAGATCTCAACAATACCGCGCCAGTGACCTGCTCTTCAAGAAGAAAGTCATGGGCTTCACGAATGATCACAAGGCTAAAATGATCCTGGATATGGGGGCGGTGCATGGCGAGAAGATGATGATGGAAACGTTTTATTCACAAGAAAAGGGGAGGGGAGTGAGGAGAACGGTGGTCGGATTCTTATTCCGGAGTTCCGTTAGCTAAGGCCGCAGCCTTGGCTCTTTCTACGAGGGCTGGCTGGTCCTCGACGATTGAGCTGCACAGGGCTGCCTGCCATCCTTCCCACGTTCGCTGTTGTATAGTGTTTAATACTCTATTAGCCTGGCAGGCTCGTACCATGTGGTACAAATCTGCTTTCTGCCCGCACAATTTACACTTGGCTGAAAATGATTGTGGCTTGATAGCGTGTAGCGACAAGAGGAAAGCAGCCAAGCTATTCCGAATGTGGCATCGTGGAGGGCGCCTTAGTCCGTCAAGAATACTTAGAACGTGGGAAGACCTTTGCGAGACGGGTAGCTTCACAAGAAAGCGACACAAGACTGCTACGGTACTTCAAGAAACGGAAACGGATGTTTTGACATTCTTCGCTGCTAACCCTCACGATAGTGTGCGCGACGCCTAAGCGGAGGCAGGAACCTCAAGGTCATCAGTGTGGATTATTATAAAAAATAAGCTGATATGCACCCGTACCATGTACATATTCATCAAAAACTTGAAGACCAAGGTTTTGAAAACAGACTTCACTTTGCCAATTCCATTTTCACGAAATGTGAGGAACCAAACTTTCTCAATCGAACTTTCTAATTTCTTTAGAAACGCAGAAGTTATTTTTCACAAGGCGCACTACTGGAGTGATATCAAGGTATCCACGCTGGCTGGCACAAACACGACACCAATACCAGTGGTCATTTTATGTGCGGTGCGGTTTTTTGGCAACACACTAACGACGCAAGGCTACGTCAACGACATCCTCGAAGGCCCCATGAACGACGTCTAATGCAACGTTCCACTTGCGCACATTCGGAACATCTGGTTTCGACACGATGATGCTCTTGCTCATGCAAGTAGTCCGTCTCAAGCGTGTCTTCAAAAGTATTTTCCTACACAGTGGATTGGCCGGCACGGACCTGTACCGTGATCTGCAAGGTCGCTGGACATGACAACGCTAGACTTCTTGTGGAGCTACGTAGGCTTCTAAACTACCTCACCGGACGCCCTAAAGACCAAAACAAGCAGAGTCTGCGGTGAGATTCCAACGTCGTTGGTCAAAGCTCCAACGGCACAAGTGTTGGGAAGAAGCAAGCACTGTATTGCTTCAGAAGGTGACCAGTTTGAGCATGTACCATCAGTGGCAGTGAAAAATAACCGCTCAAAACTGGTGTAAAACGTGACCGTGACCGTTTTCCGTTCTTCCGAGAGCTGCTTTTTTTTCTTCTTTGGCGCTTTTTGCCCACTGGTCTTTTTAAACATTTTTTGAATTTCTTTTGTGCCTTTCTTTAAGGCGAAGGTTAAAGCTATCCCGAGTGCCTGATGGTCGATCATAACATTCTGGCGTCCGCAGGTGCTGAAGCTTATCACCCCACGCTTGTTAGGTCGCGAAACCTCTCGAGCCTTCCTACATGACTAAGCCTTGTACGATGCGGCACTAAAGTAAAACAGGCGTATATCTTTCAAAGCTTGCTCAAAACGCTCTTGAGCAGCGGCGAGCGAGCGTGCGTCTATTTATTATGTCGTGTATTTCGTGGGCTTTGGTTTTTTCATGGAAAAAAAACAGGAACACCAGGCACACTTCAGCACGATATTAATGATTGATTCGGAGGTTACCTAAGGTGCCCTACAACACTGTAATTGTGTTTGCGATTCAAACAATAATAAAGAGGTCACTAATTAAAAGCAAATAATTATTTCGTACTTCGTGATGAAAAAAACCATTATCTGTAAGTGCACACGACTGGCGCTACTATGCAGTCGGTACGATTTCTCTGGAGCTCTTGGCTTTTTTTTAAATCATGGTCCATGTTTACAGGGACATCCGGTATACAAGCTTATGTAGCTACCTCCGGCAATGGAAGTGTTAAAAAAATTCTATCAGTGGCCCAGCGTATGTGTCTTAATGGTCTTCATGGACTTGCCACGACCGTTGTAGTGTGCCGTTAACCAAGCAGACCTAGAGGTGGTGTCTAGGCGACGGAAAAAGGGAACAAGTAATACAGTAAGACAAGTAATATGAAGTGACAACACATTTGAATGAGAATATCAAAGTGTTTTAATGAATGTGTAGTGAGCGCGCAACCTCTTGAGCATATGCTAAAGTGACCTACAACTTTTTTTATGGTCCTTTTTTTTATCCCGGCCGTGACAGCCGTATTTCAGTGAGGGCGGCTTGCCGTGACCGTTTGACGTCTGTACCAGCAGCCATTGAACAGTAACAACGTTAACTCAGCATGCCTTGACGCACGCCTCAACAAGTGAGATAGCCGGCGTTCAGAAGTTCCTTGTGTTCTGTTAGTGACGCACTCTTTTTTTCTTCTTTTTGTTGATGGATTTGAAGGTGATCCATGACGTCTGCTAAAGACAGCCGCTTCGCAGAAAGCTAGCGTCATCGCTGCCTTTTTCTGCAGCCGATGAAAATAAGGTCGGAGTGCAACGCCACGGACGCGCTGTCGGTGATCCTGCGCGGGCATCCTGTGCGGGTGATCCTGTCCGTCGACCGATCACCCCATCATGGATCACCTCGCGCACCACCTATATTCCGTGTGCACTGCGCACAAGGGCACATACGAGACTCGACGAGCCCAAACGCGTGATCAACACCCATATACGCGCTTCTTATGGCGCCAAGTGTCATGTTTGAGAGAATATGTGGCGTCATTTTGAATCGGTGGGGCCTTTTTTCCTCGTAGCGTAGCAAGCAAAGACGACAAAACGTGGCAACGGCTGGCTACGGCAGCTGAAGGTTGGGCGGAAGTGAAAGAGGTGTACTGCTTAGATGCACGCGTAAACAAACAAATACGGCCATGCTTCGAACACAACTTCCACTACCTAGCCAACTGACTATTATGAATTCAGTTTTGCGCCGCAGAAAGCATTTACGGTATCCGCGCCGCAGTACTTCGAACCACGCTGACGTCAAAGGAGCAATCAGGCGCACTTTTGAAAACGGAGGCACTTTTAGCAGCGACCGCAGGTACTGCATCTGTGAGCAAACTTTTGTGGGTAATTTGCGCAGAGTTGTAGAGGAAAGGTATCTCAACATGGCTGAGGTCTGAAACAAAAAACTAGGTGAAAACCTCGCGAAGGCGATTCACCGCCTTTACAGCAACATGTCAAAAACGTCGTCCGTAAACCACGGTTTTGTGGTGTAGCAGTGGTGGTGTTTCTACCCCACACACGTTAACTGTGAGTTCGACTCCCATAGTTAACGTTCATTTATTTTTATACGTTGGGTACCAGAAACGTTATAAATATCCCATTTCACTACATTCTTTCGAACTATATCATGGTGAAACTTTTCTTCAGCACCAGTGGAGCATTGGAGGTGGCAGCGGTTGCTTTTTTACGCTGAAGCCTGCAAAGAAATCTAACGGGCGTAATATAGACCAAGTCGTTACGTATGTTAATTTATTGGCATGTTAAATGCTGTTATGACACCGAAATAACACTGAAAACAGCTACTTAATTAGCAGTTTTTACATTTATGCACTCTCGCAGGAACGTGGTGAATCGGGCCCCCGGAGGCGTCCGCCTCTTTTTCGCTTCATGTAGCGCAAGCCAGCGTGCACACCACATCGCGCCACGGCATGATCGTTGCGCGTCGTGAGAACTAATTCGCTCCATGAATCTTTATTTTAAGCTGCACTTTTCATTGCGTCTGGCCGTCAATGCATTGGTGGGATGCTGCGAATGGGAAGGAAGGCAAGTGCACCCCCTCCCCTCTATTCACACCTAGATACATCGGTAGTTAATACATCTTACAAGTAGATGATCTATCGGTACCATGAGTTGACAATTAATCACTGTGCGCATTCTGAGGTAACTGGTTGTGCCCTCGAGGGAATGCACAGCCAGGTAACATAGAGAGCGCACCCAGGCAATACACTGCCGTAAACGCAAAGGGTACATCCTACAGGAAAGATTAAGGCGGTACCATGGAGTCATACCAAAGGAAGAGTAAAACTGCGGTACCACACAAAGCATGTTTGCTGAAGTTCACATAAAGGACAAGGAACCATAAACGTCACACAGGGTATAAGGAGGAAACATGCATAAAAAATAAAAGTCACTACCGTTTTCACAAGGTATGCTTAAATATTTGAATCACTTGTATTTCGCGTTGTAGTCAGACATTTCGAGTAACTACCATGTCTTTTATATTTAAACAGATTTACGTACATACGCCCATGCAAACTACGAGTTAGCCAGAAGCTGTACAGCTAGTCTTGATTAGAATTGCATACCGGCGTGCCTCGTTTAGGGTTGTTGAACTGAGCGCCGAGTCACAATGTTTTCGAACTATGTCTCATGCACGAGCATTCTTTAAGTGCTGAATCGTTTGAATGACCTTATTTCGCCTTGCATTTTGACATTTTGAATGATTACCTTGTCCCGCCTATTTAAGCAGGTCTGCAAGCCTAAACGAACATGTCAGCTACGAGTTTACCAGAAGCTGCACAGGTACTTTCGGTAAGGATGCATGCGTACATCCGTAGTCTTTTCCTCGTTCATCTAGAAGGGTGCACTTCGTTGATTTTCGTTTTCTGAATAAGAACGTCGTCTTTCGCTTTACGGAAACGCGAAGAAAGTGCCCTTTGCTGACATCAGTGAGGTTGTACCGAGTGTGTGTGTAGTGACTTTTGAAGGAGAGGAAGAAAGAAGTGCAGTGCCGTAACTGTCTCTCAGAGGAGGACACCTCAACAGCACTGCACAGGGAAAGGGGTGTGGGGAGAAAAAGATCAGGGAGAGAAGGAAAAGAAGGCGGAAAAAAAATAACAAGAAGGTTGAGGAAGCAATGCGGGGCTTACAGCCGCGCTCTCAGTTGCGTTTCACAACAAAAGTCAAGTAGGGCAGGAGGCACTTTCTTGACAATGGAAGGGTGGGCTGCCGGAAAGAGAAGTGCTCCCTCTGAGTCACAGGGCAGTCCCACACGACGGTATGATGCAAAGAGCGCAGTGCGCTGAACATCGAAAGCCGGGCAGCGGAGCAGAAGGTGCTCAAGCGTCTCCTCCTCGCCGCAATGCAAGCACACGGGCCTCCCTCTTCCGTGCAGTCTGCATTCTGGCGGCCGTGTTGTAGCAGCCGACGCGCAGCCGAAGGAAAAACGAGCGGTCGCAGCGGGAGAAACCCGCGCGGGGGAGGAGGCGAGGGGGCGTACCTGCAGCAACGCGCGGATCCGGCTGCTGCGCGCGGAGGATGCGCAGTATCGCCGTCTTGGCAACGTCGAAACGGGTGACGGAGCTGGCTAGGGGGAAGCGAGTCGAGAGAGCTTGCTTCGCGAGGGCGTCGGCCGCTTCGTACCCGGGCAGGCCGATGTGCGCGGGGAGCCACTGCAATGCCAAATCGCAGCCCTGATTTACGAGATGGCGCAGTTTTGATCCCACGCGCTGCACAAGCGGAAGACCGGCATAGTCCTTCCTCAGCATGCACAGAGCCGCACGCGAGTCCGACAGTATCGCAGCAGACGAGACACCGCACTGCTGAAGAAGTAGGTCAGCCGCGAGTTAAATCGCCGCGAGTTCGGCGACTGTCGACGCGGAAGGAAAACGAAGGCGGCACTGTCGAGACGCAGAAATGTCCGGTGCCGTGCACGCGGCAGCGGCGGAACCGTCACTGGACACGGATCCGTCAGTGTACACTAGGAGTCGGTCGCATAGATGTTCGAAGATCAATGCAGCCGTCTCCTGCTGCATGGCACACAGTGCTGTTTGTCGTTTGCTGTTGACGCCCGGGAAGGTGATGTTTACGTCGAGAAGCGCGGAGGCGTGCGGCGAAGGCGGCAGGGGGAGGAGTTGAGGCAAACATGCGATGCGAGTGCTGAACTCGGTGGCACGCTGGCCCATGCCCCAGCCCTCGAGGGTGTGGAGGCGGCTCACGAGACGCTGACCCTGTGGCGACCGTTGCAGACGCTCGATGTGGTGAAGCGCTTGTTTCCGCGCGCGAAGTGAGGGCGGCCAGTTTCCCGCTTCGGCGAGAGTTGCCCCCACTTGCGAGAAGCGGGGAAGCACTGCGGTGCGATGCTCGAGATTGACGGCCTTCCAGTTGGCTGCACTGGCGTTGGTGAGTGGGAGCGCGTAGAGCGCTCGCGACGTTGCGATCGAGTTGTAAACTCGGAGCGCAAGATGCGGTGTACAGCCGCGGCCTCGGGCGAGCAGGGAGCGTGCGGCGCCTGCGACGTTCCTGGAGTGCCTGCAGAGTTGTGTGGTGCCCGCGTTAAAGTTGAGGCGGCAGTCGATGTGGAGGGCGAGGTATCGGACTTTACTCTGCCACGGGAGGGGGCTTCCGCGCAGCAAGAGAGTTGGCACTTCGAAGCGTGCACGGCTCCCACGGGGGTGAATTAGTAGCGCCTCGGTTTTTTACGCCGAGAGCTGAAGTCTTATGCTGCCGAGATATTTGTCCACGGCGTTGATCGCCGACTGAAATGATTGTCAAACCTGGTAGCCATGATCCGCGGGCCCGCAAGCAAAAAGAGCGATGTCGTCAGCGTAAATCGTCACACGGACATCGAAGGCCGTCACCTTCGGTATGAAATCAGGGAGCCTTGCCAGCGCCAAGTTGAAGAGGAAAGGGCTGAGGACTCTGCCCTGAGGAACACCAGAGGTCACGCTACGGGGGGGTGCTAAGCGCATCACCCACGCGCACTCTGAGCGTTCGGTCGTTAAGAAAGGCCGCGACATAGTCCAGTAGGCGGCCGGTGATACGCAGCTCGCGAAGCGCTTGAATGATGGTGCAGTGCGGGAGGCCGTCGCACGCGCGTTCCACATCAAGCAGCACCAGGTATCCGGCTTCGTGGCGGCTTGCCGCGTCCTCGAGCGTAGCGACAACGTCCGCGAGGAAATCAGCTTTCGAGCGCAGTCGGCGGATGCCGCTTTGTTTAGGGGCAAAGTCGTCTAGGGCGGAGGCAATCCACCATCTTCCACCATGGCAGAACTATTTGCAATCCTGTGTGCTTTGTGTTTCATAACATTAGAAAAACATTCGCAAGAATGGTTTATCTTTAGCGATTCGCAAGCCGCTCTCACATTACTACACAGGAATAAGAAAAATTCTTTGAACACTTCGATATTGTATGAGACGCTCAAAGAACTTACAAAAACAAGCGCAATGAACCACGTTATTGCATTTCAGTGGATTCCTGGGCACTGCAATATTCCTGGTAATACTGCAGCGGACGCAGCTGCGAATCGAGCGCATAATAACGCAGAGACAACCAATCTTCCCCTATTGCGTAGTGAAGTCCGTCTCACCCTGAGACAGATTTCTTGTCGTCTCACCAAAACTACCTGGTTTGACCAGCAAACTAAAAACTCGGAGTTATACTCTATAGACCCATGTAGAAACTTATCAATGCCGGAAACTCTAAGAGACAACAGAAAATTTGAAACTTTGGTACACCGGCTGCGTCTTGGTACTGCATTTACGAAACACTTCTTGTACAGAATGAAACGTGTCTCTAGTCCGCAGTGTTCTTGTGGCCATCCAGACGAAGATGTGCATCATCTTCTTCTTGAGTGCTCGAAATACGACACACAAAGAACGGTACTACAAGCTTATTTGTTTATATTAGACAGAAGACCATTCCCTCTAAAAAAGATACTTGGCCCATGGCCAACTGCGGGCCTTCAAAAAACAGCGCTTCTTGCTCTGAAAATGTTTTTAGAGGACACCAACATTTTTGGAAAATATTAAGTATTTGATGATCCGAATACGCTAAATGAGTTACATAAACGTTGTTCGTGGTTCATAGTTGGTTTGCGTGGTGATGGCAACTTTTACGCAATATGTATAATTCTGTGCTGTACTTTGAGTGTATAACAAGTGTTGTTGCGTGTTTTGGCTGTTCAAAACATCGGACTTTATATATGCCTACGTGGACTGAACTAATGCACAGAACTTTGCGACTGATGGACTGTTGGACTGTGTATTTTTTATTGATCCGGTGTTCTACTGAGTGTTATATTTAGTGTCGCTATTCTCCCTTCTTGCGCAAATTTGTTTCGTCTGCCAAGTGACAAGGAGTAGCCGGTGCCACCACATAAAGGCGCCAACCTCTCCTAACATTCATTTCAATAAAAAAATAAAGGTGGTGCAAAGCCATGGACTCTATTGTTTTGCCGGGTACCGAGGTTAGCGATACTGGGCGATAGGACTAGATGTTCGAGGCTGGTTTGTCACGCTTGAGAATGGGAACGACGATCGCCTTTTTCCAGTAGGCGGGAATGATGCCGCTGTGCCAGACCGAGTTGAAGACCTCGAGAAGTGACGGAAGCTGAGCTGCGTCAATGTTCCTCAGGACTTGATGAGTAACGCCGTCGGAACCGGGAGCAGAGCGACGTTTGCGTCTGTTCAAGACGATGCGCAACTCGCTGAGCGTGAACTCCGCAGAACACAGCACTTCTACATGCTCCAGAATTGCGGTCGTTGGGAAATAGCGCATAGGAGCGAGGCGTTCAACCATGTTGTGTGGCGGAAGTTCGACGGCGGCTGTGACAGGGCACACAGATGGCGGAGCGAACGTATCCGCGAAGAGTTCGGCTAATTGCTCGGCACTCAAGCCCCGGGCCACTACGATGGAGAGTGCAGGGCGGCGGGGGATCTTGGGACTATGTAGGGCGGCGGGAATGCGCCAGGGGCGGGCTTTGTCGCGAGTGTCCTCCAAGGAGACGCAGAGACTCTGCCAGTCTGGTTGCGACGTTGCCTGACATGACGACGGCCCGCGACATTAAGGCGGTCGTAAAGAGTCCAGTGATCCACCTTGTCGCTTTTGATGGCGAGGCGTACAGGGCGTCGGCGTGCCGCGCGTAAGTTCAGAAGTTTGATGTCGGGCGCTGGCGTTCCAGCGGGCACCTTACACGACTTGGTCGCGGCGACAACGCACCTCGAAATGTGCGTGAGGAAGTCGGTGTTCGCCGGAGGCTCAGACAGAGAGGGTCAAGAGAGATCAGATAATGATCCGACCCCTGAGTGTCAGGGCTGCGTACCCACTCATAGTGGCACTGTTCGCTAACCAGCGATGTCTATCACACTCCCGCGCACCTTCCGAAGCACGAAAGTGGGACTGCCGGTGTTGATGATCAGCAGACAAGAGGAGTGGATGGAGTTCAGCAGGTTCCTGCCATTAGGCTCACAGCGGCTGCTGCCCCATGCCGTGTGGTGAGAGTTAAAGTCGCCGCACACAACACAGTCACCGTTGATGCGCGCGGTAAGGCTCGCCACGAAAGACGTATGCCATCGCTGCACGGGTTGCACGTACACGCTGGCGACACAAGTGTCGCCCCCCCCCCCCCCCCCCCCCCTCAACGCGCACAGTCACAGCCACACACTCTACGGAGGTGGGAACGATGTCGGCCACACGAACGACGGCTTGGGCAAGGCGCGCACGGACGTAAATAGACGCGCGGGAGCGACCGGGTGGATGGGGCGGATCACAGCACTGCACGTTGGCGCAAGTCTGTAACTCGCAGGTGGTCGCACTGTGGTATCCCGGAAAGTTGCACTCCCCGTCGCGCGTGTATGTCTCTTGCAACGTGAGCACGTCGTACTCGTGCAGGAGTAGTTGTTGGGGCAGTTGGGCGTGTCGTCGGCGCAGCGAGCGCACGTTCCATTGCAGGATGCGCGGCCGACGTTTGGCTGTGCGACTAGCCATGGTGATTGTGTCGCTGTTGTCATGCCACTGCCTGCAGGCAGATGGCCCGGTGCTGATGGTCAGCTGGCAGCATGGTGCTGACTGCCAGCATGGTGAGCAGCAGATTTTCCACCAGCTGATCCATAGTAGTTTGGGCGGGTGGATCAGCAGTATCTTGTGCCTGCTGGCGTTGAGAGGCACGAGGGGCTGGTACCGGATGCCTGGGTGCAGGGCTGGGGCCTTTCAGCAAGCTCGCATAGGACCGCGCCGGAGATAAGGAGGACTGCTGCGGCTGCTTCTCCTTCGGGACTGCTGCCCTGACAGCACGCCTGGACAATGCCGAGGTGGAGGAAGCCATGATGGTGGCCACCTCCCGTTCTTCCTGCCATTTGGGGCTGGCGGAAGTGTCGGCCCTATGGGGGCCCCCGCAGTTCCTGCAACGGATGTTCTGGCAGGAGGCGTCCTCCGCTTGGCTCTTGCTGCAGGAGATGCAGACGGTCAGCCATCTGCAGGACTCTTGCAGATGGCCGACCACGTGCCCGAAGCGGCCGCACTGCCGACATTGCTCTGGACGGGGCCTGGCAGGCCTCACCCTGAACCCGAGCTTGAAAAGGTGCACGTGTTCAGGGTGGACCGCTCCCGCGAATCGGATGGTGATGGTGCTCTCCTCCCTTGTTGTCGACAGCACGGGAACGCTCGACTCGATGGCTCCCAGCAGGTCTGTGTCCGCGGGTAACCCGACCACCCCGTGCAGGAAGCCGGTGCTCTTGCCGCGCTCGGCTGGTAGTCGAGTAGTCACTGGGATTCCGTGCAGCTCAGTGACTGCCAGCAGCTCCTCCAGGCACTCCCGGGTGGTAGTATCGGCCGCCACGATGTTGCGTTTATGGTTAACGCGAACCACTGCAACACCGGTCCGCGATGAGAGGGTTGCAGCGAGTGAGAGGCGCGGTGCTCCTCGGAAGGTTCCACCGGGCGCCGAGGGACGGAAGAGCACCGTACCGACGACCGCAGGGTCAACCGGGAGTGCAGCAGTCTCCAGGGCTCGTGCACGCCGCCAGTCCCTCTTCGACTGCACCAGAGTGAAGTTGTACGTGGTGGACTCGCGGGCAGAGGGTGTCGCTCTCTGTACTGCGTCTGTAGGCACGCTGGGGGTGACCAGGGTAGCGCGTGGGCGCCACGAGTCGTCTGTTGCCCGGGAGACGAACGGGAAACATGGGCAGGCTCCTTCGTCTTCTTCTTCTTCCCCTTTGTCTTCGGCCGCGAAGCAGGCTGGCATGGTTGGTCCTTTAGAAACCGCGCCGCGGGGTGATCAGGGCCCTGATGTGACGAAACAGTGGCTGTTGCGTCCGTCAGCTCCATCGCGTCGGCAGCGCTTTCGTTTGTAGCTGGTTCGCTAGCCGACGCTGCAGGGGACGCGCCGCCATTAGGAGCAAACGGCGCGTGGAGGGTGTTGCCGGGCGCGCCCTTGCTCAGAGGGGGCGCGGAGGAGGCGGCTGTAGACTCGGCGGGATGTGGAGAGGTGGCGCTCGCCCTTTTTGGAGGGCCTCCGTCTTCGGCGGCAGGCGGAGAGGAGGTGGAGGCTGTTTCGCCCGAGTGTGGGGAAATGACGCTGCCGTGGTCCGGTTGGTGCAACAACAGCTGAGCTGGCGGGACTCCACCTTTCTGCAGACAACTCTCTGGCTGAGGACCCCCCGACAAAACCAGTGGCGGTGCTAAGTGACTCGCGACCGGCTCCCCAGGCACTCTCCGATCACCATCGACACGGAGTCACTGAGACCCTCCTGAGAGCAAAAATCTCGGCCCTCTCTGCAGTGGGGGTAGCCATCTCCTCCCACTGGCTGCCTTCCCACGTAGGGATCGCTGGAAACGAGGAGGCGGATGTCCTTGCTAAGGTCGCCCACCACCCGACCGTTCCACTCACCAGAGCAGTCGCAGCATCGGACTCCTCCAGGCAGAGACTCAAACAGCTGCTCACTTCCAGCCATCCGGATAGCAGGGTAGCTACCAACCGCGCCCCAAACCGTTCCGCACTCCTTCGTCTGCGCACGGGCTCCGTGTGGACGGCAGCTAGGCTCCATGCCAAGGGACGCATCGCCTCGCCGGCCTGCAGAAGGTGCGGTGACGCCGAGACCCTCGAGCACCTACTCTGCACCTGTCCTGCATTAGCCCAGGAGTGCGCTCCAGTCACTGACACCTACCGACGGTATGGACTCCTGGCTACCTCAGAGACACACCTGCTCTTCCCGGCCCGCTACTACCTCCCAGCACTGGCAAGCCTGCTTGAATATGTGTACTCAAACGGGCTCCTAGATCGCCAATAGACTTCGGCCTCGCACGGCCTCTGCCTCGAGCGCCGGCCATCGCCCCTGGATGATGCTGACGTCTGCTGCCTGAAACCTACTCTCCCTTTCCCCCCTCTATCCTCTCATCTTTCATTTCCCGCCGCCGTCCCCATTACGCTGCGCCGTGCTCCCATATGGGCTGCAGAATTGAGCGTATTTTCCCTCTCCCAAATCACGAAGAAGGCTGGTGCACGTGGCAGCTGGCTGCCGTGTGCTGCTCCGGGCTTTGGGGAGAGCTTGACGGCTGCTTGCGTCGCCCGGTTGGCTCCTCGTCCTCGCTCTCCGTCTCGCGGGCGCGTTTCCGGGAGCTGGACATATTCATGTCCTCGTCGTCGGAGGGGGGGGGGGGGGGGGGGGGGAGCGGGATCGAAGCATGGGGCTCCTGTACTGGGGTGTCGTCCTGGAGAGGCTTCAAAGCGGTAGTAGGCAGGGGGGGATCCACAGGGAGACCGATGGTGGTGGCCCGTTGACTGAGCCACTGGCCCAGCATACGAGTGGCACGAAGTTCCAGGTCCTCCCTTGCGCGGAGTTCGTCCAGGGATGCAGGGCCGAGTGTCACCAGGCTCAAACTGGCATGGCGACGGTGGCGAACGCGTGGCGGGTGCTCTCCGGGCGAATCGAAAACCATCCTGGGTCGAGACTTCAGAGCGACACGCAGCCTATCATATCTTCCGCGAAACGACCCTCGGCCGTTGGACGCGTCGGCTTCGGCTCACAGTGCACGTGCAACGCCTGTTGCTCGCGCGGCATCGAGCGCTGTCGGACTCCCTTCACGCGCCGTGTGCCTGCTGCACGTGCGACAGCTGTTCTCTCCGGCGGACCGCCGTGGTCTCGCGCGGCGTTAGGCGTAGCAAGACGCGGGGTGGTCGGCGAAGATGAAGCTCGAAATCTTGACCAAAACGCACTCACATTTGATGTAGGTGGTATCCGCTGGTTCCTTGAATATTGCCGATTCTATCGGTGCAAAATGAAAGGGGTGAGTGTCCTTTCTGCAGAAATGAGCGCAGGACGCAGGGGGCCATGTGAGGCACGTTCAGTACTCCAGGTGTACCGAGTCACCCATTCAGCTGTTGAAAGGTGAACTGTGCGTTGCAAAAGTCTAACCGACGCTGCGTTGCTTGCCCAGAACACGGCCTCTCCCCTCCCTCCCCTCATTTAATGTGGCAGCTAGAGGTAAAAAGTGCCTGTTTCTGAAAGGTTACCGGCGCAATATACGCCAGTATTTGTGCTTGCATTTATTCGGCGCCGTCGTTGGCGTAGTCTTCGACGTGGTCCTGTCAGGGAATCTCCACGAAAGACGTGCAGTGCATTTGGATGCGAAACGCGGATGCCACGGGGGCACTACTTCGGCTCCGTTCATTCGACTCGGCCACGCAGCCAGGACAGCGTCCGGCCTCCCACTGCTGACGTGCAGCGTTGTGCGCATGACCTACCAAGCAGCTTTGTGTACATCATGGCGGTGCATGGAGTTGTCGGAGCGGAGCGGACATTAAGCGCAAAGCTAGAAAAAGTGCTGGCAGTTTTCTTCTGTCTCATCTCGGGCAGCATAGAGGTGCGACGCCTAAATGCATGTGGCAGCGCTTCTCTTAAGTCAGGGTTGTGAGACGCGTAACAGCTGCACTGTTTGTGCTGCGCAGCCGCAGTTGAATCCCGTGCTGTGTCGTGCCAAACATGCAGACCCTGCGAGGAAACACCCTCTGATCCGTTTCAGTGCAACGCTAAACCCTGCTATCACTTTCAATGCACCGGCCCTTGGTCGAAATTATCCAATTTTTACAATTACTTTCTTAATTATATTGCTGAACAAGAACAGGTGTCTTCGTCAACACCAATAAAATTTTCGCTTAAGCTGAATCCCACAGCGAACGGGATACGAATTGCCTTAATTTGCGTTTCTCACAGCCTGTAGCACTGCAATATTTGGCTCACATGTTCAAGACAGTAAAGTATTATCCCGTGTGTTAAGGTGAGCATTACATTTGTTCGATGTTTATCAAACGTGTCTATAAGCACTTTTTTCAATGTATTTTTTTTTTCAGCTATGAACTCGCTTACCGTTATCTTACTGCTGGGCTTTGTCGCTTCTGCCAGTGCCAGTGCAAGTAAGTCCACGTTGATTTTTAAGTGTTCACTGGAGGATATTATTGTTTTGACGTGAATTCTTAGTGAACGGAGAGGTTATGCAACGCCATTTAGTTGTGTTTCTACTGCGACAGCAGATAAGGGATTGAAATAGTGATACCCCACCATCTGATAGGATGTGTACACACTGATTGTACATGATTTGACCAAAAGGAAAAAAAAAAAACGTTCTTTCTGATTCGACGCCTTTTCGCCATTGGCCCCGGCTATTGGTCAAAAGCTTTCGGGCTGCACCCACTTCTCCTGCCTCTCACGCGACGTCACAAAACCACGAAATCTCACCGCGTCAAAGTGACGTGTACGCATTAAAACGCATTACAACGGGGGTGTTCGCCTAGCAGCACTAGTTGTAGGTTGTAGCGGTAGGCTTAAACAGGTCGGCGCTGTATCGAAAACGGGAAAGCCAGCAATTCTCGTCGTCTTCTCTTTCACAAGCACTATGCCCACTGACCAGTGCCTTCAGTACAGCATTATTATGCCGAACAAAACTGCATTTCCTTCTAAATAGCCGCAGGCTGCCCGGTTCCGATATGAACAAAAAATAGCTGCCGCCGGTCGCTTAGGCGCTGGCTACTCGCACCTGCCGGATAGCATGGGTTTATTTGCATACAGTAAAACTTCTTGCGTGGCCGTGTAACGCTTTCGAGCAATTTCGACACGTTTACGACCTCATTCTGCGAACTCTTCTTTGCTGAGGATCCGTTTTAGCGTGATTCTTAAGTTTCCGTTGCATGCCGCTGCGATTTTTGGCGAGCCACCGCAAGCTAAGTAAGGGAAAGTGGCCCAATCGCAGACGTCGGCACCACCCTCTTCATTCGGTTATCGATTTTCAGTGCACTGGCTCTGCCCCATTGAATCCCTCTCCACTTGAGCGTTCTCTTCGCCTCTTATCGGCCAATTATATACGACAAGCCGCTGAGTGTAGGCAATGTTATACCTTTTTCAAGCAAACATAAGTGACTTCTTATAAATGAGGGGAGCGTTTGGTCTCTTCAGATAACCCTGCCGGACATCACCCGATGCTTGCGTCGGCGGCTACGCAAATTCGACGTCAGGAGATTGGAATAAACACATATTGGAATAGTTTTACGTTATAGGGCCCTTGTTAAATATATGCAATAGCGACATGAAAGGCAGGAAGGTTGACTAGAAAAGTTTGGCCAGAGCAAGCAGTACTCCCCGCAGGGGCGTCTCCGTCAGCAGGCGTTTGGTGTGTTGCGACGCCACCTACCCGAGCAAACGAAGGTGTTGGACCATCCAGAGTCTAACCCTACGCGGCTAAGCCGCGTAGGGTTATCCTGGGGGTTGAGGTAATGCCGGGTGTTTGGAGCTTTACGGCCTCTTGGCGAGGTGAAACACATCTTTTCGGCCTCGGCTTCACGTAGACGGCACCCCTGCAGTGACCCAACCGGGGGAAATCGGTAGCTGCCTTTTCCTGTCTGTCCCCCCAACCTTCGTCTTTCTTTCACTTTCCACCTGTCCTGTCTCCTCCTGGCTTCCCCTTACTTCTATTTTTTCCACGCAGCAAGGGTTAGCCTTGTGCGTGATAGCCAATCCTGTTTATAAGAGATTAGGCTATTGTGGCTGCATACAGCTGCCGTGGGCAAGCTTTGTTTCAGCACAAATCCTGTCACGTCCCTGTGATGTTACTGGGTGCAGGATCACTCCACCAAAAGGCAGAAGCAGCACGCAGAAGCACAAACACACATCAGACTGGTATTGACGCACACAACGTATATAAACGGCATACACACGCGACAGTTTCCCAAAATACCTCAGACGACATGCAGCTATATATAAGTATCGTTCAATTATAATCGGCCTACAGTTCAGGCGGGAGCGCGTGTCGCCGTGTCGGAGGCCTCGTGGAACCGATGTCGGCCAGCGGGGTCAGACGGCTCAGGTGGCCGGCCGCAGTCGCCGGGTCGCGTCCGCAGCTGGCGGGATAGCCCTGTGGCCGCTCATCCGAACGCTCGACCCGTTCAGGACCTCCAGCCCTCCAGGGTCAGTTGCACAGCGGAAGAGCGGGGTGCGGTAACCTCTCAGCGGGCGACAACGTTGACTCGGGTGTGGCATAGTGGCGCGGGCGGCGATAGCTCCCATGGGCCAGACGCCCAGCTAGGAAGCTCGTTTTCGTCCAACGCCGAACCCCACGCACTGCTCACGCCACGGGCCACACCCTCTCGCGCCACGCTTTTCGAGGCGCCACTATCGACGCTCCCAAATCGGCGTCGATAATGAGGATGGCACTCTCGCGGGTATTTGCAATGAGTCGGTGTCCTCTTCTTCCCCGCACGGCACACTGCCTTCCTATGTTTATACTTTGCACTCCCGCGTACCATATAATATTACAGTCCCGTTGTTGGGCTCCATGGTGGGCGGCTGGCACAGCTGCCGAAGATTACATGTTCACGCTCTTTGCCCCACTTCTTGATCGCGCTCAGAAAAGAGGGTGCACCGCTGGAGAGTTCCAGTTTTTTGGACGGCACAAAAAAGAAACGTTCCAAAATATCACGTAATTCATTCAGGGAAACCAGAAAATCCGGTGAGAATGATCTCACCTTTCGTTCTTGCCAAGTCACTGATGTTCTTGGCACAGGCTATGAAGCATCAAATATGGTGAGCGGTGATATCCTTCTGGAGGTTCGTGAACAGAAGCAACATGAAAGCTTACCTAATCTAGTGTTATTCGCAGACAGCCCGGTGACAGTGACCCCACACCATACCTAAACACAATTCGAGGTGTCGTATCCGACAGTTATTTGATGGACTTGACCAAAGCTTAACTTCTTAAAGGAAGTTGACGGCGAAAGCTTTCGCCGTCAACATCACCGCTAATTATTGTCAATCAAAGCAACCAGTACAGAAACCTTGGCTTACATCGATTCCCACAGTGCGTAGGATCTGCATATATTTAAAAGCATGCATAATCCGACGCTAGCTATGACAGAATAATATTTACCACAGGTCGGTGTGAAACGTACAACTGAACAGGAAACTCCCATGAAACCAGCATCAAAGCCTTTGTTCCACAATACATACGGCCATAACGTTGCTGCTATACTCTCAAGATAGGCCTTTATTGTGCCACTAGTGCCGTTTTAATCTCTCGAAGCTACTCTGAGCGCTAGGCAACTAATTGATTGGACAGTATGTTGCCGTCTGAGGGTTGCGAGGAAATGTAAACACGCGGCTACTGCCGTTGTTTCATTTGTTACAGCCCAGCTAGAGTTGTCAAACACATGTCAGCTAGGCATGACGTCTCAGTTACTGGCCATAAAGTTCTGCCGCGACGCCTTATGTCAAATTCAGTTTCTTTATTTGCAGTTCACAAGATCCACGGTGGCCCTGACAGCAATTTGCATTACCGCCAGGCGTGGTGGAAAGAATAAGTTGCAAAATGGCATTCATTCGGCTCTTCAGTCATTGAGGATGGCTACCTTCAAAAAATAATTACCTTCAATTTAGGAAAGCTGCTAGAGACTTTGGAATATTTCATTACATTTAGTTTGCATCCAGGTACAATTTACATAAATTGGTTCCTCGAACACAATTTCACCACTGCTCGCTGTTCGTGTCTTCACCACCAGCAGGCGCTGCTTCATCGGCGGCAGAGACAGTGCTGGTGCTTCACTTTGGCCGCCTTCCTTCTGTTTTTATTTTGGAGTCAAATTGAGTGCAACGACAAAATATGCTACAAACACCAGAAGAGTTCTCAACGTTCATCGCTCTCACAGGCAAGACCCATTCATGCCTGTACCGCCGGTTTTCACAACCTCACAAAATTTTGATGTAATGCATTAGAGCAGAATTACAACCTACACAAAATTAGCGCTCTGCAAAAGTAGAAGGAAAGTGCTGTTTTAAAAGCTAGCTATGATGAGGGGAGAATCCAAGCAGCCTTTCCGGGAGCAGTTTGCATCCTGCTTACATCCTTGTTGCTGTCTCAATTTCTATGCTAGAATGGAAAACATTTCAAGTGACAGAGGCTCACACGACCTTTCGTATTGCCCATAACGAGGCTCTTGTTACATCGTTCTTTAAGCCTACAACTTAAATGGATTGGTTGCAAATAGGGTGCCTCAGTTCGTGGAGCTTGGCGTCGCGAACAAAGCGCCTACTGCATATCCTTGCCTTTTTTTTGTGCGTAGCCAGTTTTTCCCGTTTCTGCTGCTCAAAAAGAAAATCGTAGAAACAATCATACATATAAAGTGATGTAACAAAAGAAAAAGAAAAGAAACACGTAATTGATAAATCGTTTATGTCGATTTCACTAGATAGTACTGGAAATAGAAGACGCGGGGATTTGGAAACGTTCTCGAGCTAGCGAATGCCAAAAAAGATCACATTTTCAAATCAAACAGGGAAAACGAACCACTTTTTACGCCGAACCAACTGTATACAATTCTTGCGTCCGCATTTTGCGTATCCTAAATCCATGAAAATTTGTCCCCTACGCATTGTTGTACAGGCTCAAGCATCCCGTTCCTGCTTCAACCTAAGCTCATGTGGAGAAAAAAAGGTGCCAGACACTGTACAGTAATGCGCACTAATAATTTTTTTTTAGAATGACGAAGCTGGATATTATGCAGTTAACGCTATTCAGAATATCATCAGAGGGTGTACGAGTCAACAATAGCGGAATTAAACGTGCCGAAAAGGATCATATTTAGTGGCAGTCACGAAAGTTGCGCTATGAAAGCGTGAGAGACGAGTTTCTGTGAATCTCGTTTACGTATTGTCATTAGATTGGTGTAGTTCATTTTATCTGAGACTTTTTGCCGATGTCCATGTCTAGCACATGCTTGTCATCGAAACTCACTCTTGGACGTTTGTGCACGCAATTCCACCTCAGTTACAGGATAGGTCGTATTTCCGACGGCAATTTTTTGTTCCAGACGACATGAACCAAGCATGCCAGGCTATAAATCCGGGGGATTGCGGCCCTGGTTTAGCAAGTGCCATTATCTTTCTTGAAGGAGAACATTATGGCTCTGCATGCCGTGAGTATTTGCTTGCATTCGAAAATTTTTGATTCATTTTTAATGCGCGGCCATGCGTTATGGCAAAGTTATCAGAAATAAAAAAATCTGATTATGAATGTTATGATGTACAAATAGACGCGACTAATATTTTAATTAATGTGATAATTTCCACGCGTTTCACTGCACTACAATTATAGTATTCACGAAATTACGTAAGCGTTAAAATTTTTCAAAGCTAAAGCCGCACATAATATACCTGCCATTTCAATGAAGGGTTGTGCTCGTTTTGAAATTATCAATACTTTTCTGCTGTTAGGTTCAAAACACAGTAATAAACTATTCTATATTTGCAAGTTTGATTTCAATGAATTCGCACACTTATTGCTCAATACACCGCAAAAAAAAAAAAAAGAAATAGATCTGGTGCCACACACTACGCAGACTACTTTGAAAGCGCTCCACCGTTTTTCAAATACGACAGGATTGTGTGAAAGCACGTGACTGCATTCGGCTGTAGCTCCTGTGTTCCATACTTTGTATAGACTCAGTCACTATTTTCGCATTCTCCAGCGTGGTAGAATGGGAGGCACCTTTTCCTCAATATTTCTGGGCGCGGGCCTTACACGAATCAGGCTTGCGTAGATACTCACTGAGTATTTATGTAAGAGTGAGTGGATTAGGAGTTAGTGAGTATATATATAAGAAGGTACCCACAGAGTACGAATAATAACTTTATGCAGAATACGTTTCTGCGCATTAACCCGTCAAAGACTACATTTGTAATTTTTCATTCACAATTACTAAAAGGGACTCCCGTTGTGCTTACGATAGAGAAAATTTTACGCGTGACTTTAGACAAGCAGTTAAAATATAAAATTTATTTCATTGACTAACGCAGCAAGTTTCTTTTGGCATCCGTGTAGTCAATAAATCCCGTAACCAATCCTAGAGATACATTATTCCTTCACTACATATAACTCTTACATTCGTAGCCATCCCTCTTATTGCATATCGTCTTGGAGCAACACTTATTACTGTCATCTAGACGTCCTTCAACGCCTTCGAAATCAATCGCTCCGACTAATGACTTTTCATAACCGTTTTACGCACTCGGAACCACTGTGCAAAAGCTGAATATTCTACCACTAACAGAACTGTTGAAATGAAGGCTTTATTCATTCTCTCCAAGCTAAAGTGTTATGACACGTTAACCTCGGGTTTCCAAATTATTTCCTAAAAAGTACTGACATTACAGGTTTTCTGGAAACGATAATTTACATCTTAACCCCTTTCAAACAAACTACGAAAGACTAACTGCCGTCGTCTATCTTGCATCATTTTGGAATGCTATACCATACGAAATTCGATCATCATTGGTAGATATGTTTCTATGCCTCCACAAGCAATATATCTACTAGATGAGGTATATGAAGAATTGCACTATAATTATTAGTTCTGACATTCTAGTTGTATCTATATTACCTGTTTCTCCGGTTTCTTTTTTCATTCTTGTGCATGCGTAAATCATGTAAAAGATAGTTGCATGTGTTTATAATGTTCCTGAAAGCAGCAATTTTGCTTCTGCTTATTGTGGCGCCGCTTTTTCAGTGTATTTGTTCTTCGGTTTTATTGAATTAATTATTTTAAATGATTTCATGAAGCCTACGATATATTTAAGGTTGCATATGTTTTCCAGCTTATACTAATGTTGTATACTATCATAAATTTATAGAACGTTTTCATTTCATTTGTTTGCTTCTAGTTTTGTTCTATTGCGTTTCTCAAGCTTTTCTGTTAATGTTTATTATTTATGTTTTTCTTTTATATTTTGCTGCAGTCAATATTGATACGTATAAGATTAGCTGGTCGCCAGATAGTTTCATAACTATGGGATTACCAAGTGTGTTAACGTCGCTAATTGTGTTAAGTTCTGCACAAACACGTTTCAATAAACTTGAACTTAATGCCTTCAACTACGTTACGACTGCTCTAGAAAATTATTTATGAAACCACTGACGGCCGACTATGAACACTCACACGGTCGGCGGCTGATTTTCGGACATTGGCAATGCCTCGAAAGTGCCCGAATGCTGGGACATTCCGCCAAATAGAAATCTGAGGTAAAATTTATTTCGTTGTTTTCTTAGAGCGCCAGCTCAGCATAAAAAAGTTGTTTGCAGACTTTTGCTCAGTGAAGGGCTTCATTAAAATAAAGCTTACTTGAAATTTTGTGTTGGTATGACGGGTTCGTTTTCGTTCACTGATCGCTCTGCCCGATGTGCATCGTGGGTCGTCACTAGGCGCCGATCACTAGGCGCTGATCACAAGTGACCTAAGGTCACTTGTGATCACTTGTGATCACTTGTGGTGACAAGTGATTTGGTCACTTGTGACCTAAGGTCACTTAGTTCACAAGTGACCTAAGATTCCTGTCAGTGTCGGCTCAGGCTGTGCTGCCCAAAATTAGTTTGGAGCTCTATCAGTTTTATGCCACACGCTAGTTGACTCTGATTTACCCGGTAAGCGCACATACAAACTTTCTAAGCGTTCGCGATAGCCGCCAGCTGATCACCCGCTGACCCTAACTCCGCTTCACGATCGTCGCCCTCAGTCCAGCGCCTGTGCGCGATCTCACGCCTGATCATTAATGTGGTTTTTCGTACAAACATTTTAACAACGAACTTCCTGCAACGGCTTGACGCCGGTGGCACCCAGTGGTTAGGCCTAACAGCACCACTTCGACAAAATCGGCGAGCAAGCTTGCGGTTTGATGGCGAGTCTGGGATACGAGGATGATATAATGCAGGACCGCACAACAAGTGCAATCTAGTACAGGCTAGGAAAAATGAATCAGCACTGGGGTATGCACATGATGCTTCAGCTTATTTTTTTTTTCAAATTTCCGCATTACAATGAGGGGATGCAGGCCTTAGACGAATCAGGACCCTACACGAGAAAATATGCTACGCTCATTTTTCTCAATATTGTAATACGCAGGGTGCCCGACTTATTTGGGCATACGGATTAGCATTCTCATTCCATCGTTGAAGGCTCTTACCTACGTCTTCTCCAACAACCCTGTAAAGCGATTGTGAGGGTAGCAGCATCCAGTCTTGCACAGGAGACAAGACCTCATGGGCAATCGTAATCCGTGACGAAGAAGAATGAGCTCATGCAGTAGTAATACGTCACTCAGGTGAATGAGTTTCTCCAATAGGCCGAAGCCATCATGAGTGAGAAGCCTTTAAATCCAATGATCGGCAGTGCCCAGCATACTTCGAGTGGCATAGTCAACAGTCAGAATTTTTGAGCACGAGGTGGAATGACGTCCCGAAAAGGCACAATCCAAACCCTTAACTACATGCCTACCACGTTTCAATATATTTTATTTAAACTCGGTGCCTGCTGCGGTTGTAAAGGAAATGAGATAGCCAGACGCTTCGTACATTAGGTAGCACAAAGTTACACAAAGAAGCACAACACATGCAATACATTGAGAAGCACAACAAATTGGCCTACCTAATACGAATAAGCGTGCAGACAAGACTAAACAAAGCCAACGTCCTCTGCATATGCATTTTATTGTGAAGCATGCTCGGGAAACAGAGTTCATAATTTAAGTCGCGTTAAAAAGGATCTCATCTCATGCTGCACGAAGACTACCTGCCTTTGGTTTAGAAACATAAAGTTTAGACAGCTTTGGCAAACATGTGATGGAAGTGAAGCTCACACAAAGCGAGGAGAACGGCCGTTTTCCCACTTGTAAAGCATGGCGGCTGTAAGCCAAGTGAGTTCGGAGGCGGCAATTTCGGCCAGCCTGCCAGAAAATTCATCTTTTTTTATTCGAATAGGTCCCAGGAGATGCTGGAGGACAACCTACCTTTTTCTACAAAGAAATGGGAAGAGTTTTTGTCTAAAAGCAGCAGCGCGAGTTTTTTTTTCTCAAGTAAGGGAGCTCTTAGGGCACAAACACGTGAGGAGACTCGGAAACTGATAGGCGTGTACCCTATGGAGTAGCGGTCAGTGGATCAAACGTATTAGTAGCTGTAAGTGAGGGAAGGCAGTTGCTGACGAGAGCGGTGGCTCTACCGCGTTTGAATTAGTGGCCAACTGCGACGGAAAAGGTAAAAAAAAGCCAAGCCTGCCGTAGATAAAGCTAGCCTTGATGGAGCTAGTTCAGGGAGCACAGGAAAGAATGTCATGCCAGTGGTTCGATCACGCAGGGACCAGCGCGAAGATGCAGTTATTTCGCCATTTCGTGAGGCTGTTGAAGAAACAGAGGTCGATTTTGAAAACCAAAGAGACGTTTTGCATGCAGTCGACGGTAGGGATAGAGCTAGGCCCGCTAAAGGGAGACTTCATGACGATTTCGCGTGCTGAAATGTCAAATCTGGGTTGCTATGTAGGTCGTGCCGTGTTTCTCATTCGTGCGAGTTTTGCCCGAGTTTGCTCGGGCAAAACTCATGCAACGCGCAAACCGCATGGAACGCACAAAAACAGCGGGCGAAAAAAAAAGACCAACCCTTCGTCAATGTTATGTAACCCTCAGGTAACGGTGCCGGGTTTCTTCAGCCTGCCGCTCCCCCAGCTCGGGATATTCTTTTTGCTCTGGGATTGCCTGGGCTCGGGCGGCTCTAACGTCTGGATCGGTGCGCCGACGGCGAGCCATTTCACGGACGAGTTCTCACCGCTGCTCATCGATCGCAGCCGCTTCCTTGGGGCAGTACACAACGCGTAGCCGTCGCAATCATTTTCTGAAACTAAACTGAAGGGAAAATAAGCGGACGCAGCGCGCACGAAGCCATTTCCTGCACTTTCTTTCCCCGATTCAAGCAAAGCGGATCTGATTGGTTGCGCGCGTGGCGTGAGTGCGCGCCTATGCAGCTGCAATCATTGATAATGACTCACGCCCGGCCGCCGGCGCAACTATCAACTCATCGCACTGCCCTTTACCCTGCTCTGCTCTGGGAGCAACTGGGTTTTGGCGTGACCATATCGCCAGTGAACCTTGTTAGCCAACATAAGCTTCGCTTGAAGAATGACCAGAAAACGCAGAGCCTGGCATGAGCAAGAGCCCCTATGAGGCCCACCACTTCCCAATTAGGTTAAGCTTAACAAACGAAGATACATGCTCGCCACACGTTCCCTTATTGAATTATGAACGAGTTAACTGAAAACATTTCAGAAAACTTACACACTCAAGCCGGGATAATATTGCCTCCTTTAATATAGACTATGCTGTGGCGTATATAACAGGCTTTATTATTGAGGCTGCCACCACATGAATCCGTCAAACTAATGAACTGGCGAATAAACGTCGTATCTAGTGGTGTAATGAAAAATGTAAAAAAGCGCGGGAAATCAAAACAAAGCCCGGTGACGACTTCGCGACTCTCGAGCCGCCGAAAACTTGATCCGTTTTAAATGTCCTAAGGCACAAGGGCACGTCGACGAGCTCTTAGGGTTGGCGTCGGACACCATGGGCCACAGGTCCTTCACCCGACCTTCTACCAGGCATCGTCGAAATGAGGCTTGACCTCTCCTGCGAGGGTCAACGTCAGTCAGCTTGCGCACAAAGGGCCTTCTCCCAGGATTCGTCGAAAAGAGGATTAACTTCTCCTGCGAAGGTCAACGTCAGTCAGCTTGCGCACAAAGGGCCTTCTCCCAGGATTCGTCGAAAAGAGGATTGACTTCTCCTGCGAGGGTCAACGTCAGTCAGGCTGCGCACAAAGGGCCTTCTCCCAGGATTCGTCGAAAAGAGGATTGACTTCTCCTACGAATGTCAACGTCAGTCAGCTTGCGCACAAAAGGCCTTCTCCCAGGATTCGTCGAAAAGAGGATTGACTTCCCCTGCGAAGGTCAACGTCAGTCAGCTTGCGCACAAAGGGCCTTCTCCCAGGATTCGTCGAAAAGAGGATTGACTTCTCCTGCGAGGGTCAACGTCAGTCAGGCTGCGCACAAAGGGCCTTCTCCCAGGATTCGTCGAAAAGAGGATTGACTTCTCCTACGAATGTCAACGTCAATCAGCTTGCGCACAAAAGGCCTTCTCCCAGGATTCGTCGAAAAGAGGATTGACTTCTCCTGCGAAGGTCAACGTCAGTCAGCTTGCGCACAAAGGGCCTTCTCCCAGGATTCGTCGAAAAGAGGATTGACTTCTCCTACGAATGTCAACGTCAGTCAGCTTGCGCACAAAAGGCCTTCTCCCAGGATTCGTCGAAAAGAGGATTGACTTCTCCTGCGAAGGTCAACGTCAGTCAGCTTGCGCACAAAGGGCCTTCTCCCAGGATTCGTCGAAAAGAGGATCGACTTCTCCTGCGAGGGTCAACGTCAGTCAGGCTGCGCACAAAGGGCCTTCTCCCAGGATTCGTCGAAAAGAGGGCTGACTTCTGCTGCGAGGGCCAACGTCAGTCAGCTTGCGCACAAAGGGGCGTTCTACCAGGATTCGTCGAAAAGAGGGCTGACTTCTCCTGTGAGGGTCAAGGTCAGTCAGCCTGCGCACAAAGGGCCTTCTCCCAGGATTCGTCGAAAAGAGGGCTGACTTCTCCTGCGAGGGCCAACGTCAGTCAGCCTGCGCACAAAGGGCCTTCTCCCAGGATTCGTCGAAAAGAGGGCTGACTTCTCCTGCGAGGGCCAACGTTAGTAAGCCTGCGCACAAAGGGCCTTCTCCCAGGATTCGTCAAAAAGAGGGCTGAATTCTCCCGCGAGGGTCAACGTCAGTCAGCCTGCGCACAAAGGGCCTTCTCCCAGGATTCGTCGAAAAGAGGGCTGACTTCTCCTGCGAGGGTCAACGTCAGAGCCTGCGCACAAAGGGCCTTCTCCCAGGATTCGTCGAAAAGAGGGCTGACTTCTCCTGCGAGGGCCAACGTCAGTCAGCTTGCGCACAAAAGGGCCTTCTACCAGGATTCGTCGAAAAGAAGGCTGACTTCTCCTTCCCGTGCTCGGTAATGCAGGAGGACGGGCCCTCTCTCTGTGCCTGTCACGTGACATCGACGGAAGCAAGGTCCCGCCCACACTTGTACAGAGCCCATTTAAGGGGCTCCAAAATGTACTTTTATATACTTCATTCTCATGTCATTTTCTTTCAACTACCTTTGAATAAACCGTGCAAGTTTCGCACTAGAAAATCGTCGTCTCGCCCTTGCTTGGTCGCCATGGTCTACCGTATGCCTGCAGCCCGCCGACAACGCCACGCTACCCAATAAGTAATGTCGGTCGAGCTTCGATAGGCAGGCGCCGCTAATTCTCGGCAGCAGTACGATACGCTTCCCTCGAGTTCGCAACAAACCGACTGGCAGCAATTGGGATACGGAATCCTGGAGACTCCAACATGGACGACAACTACGAGATCGTAGCCTCTTCGTCCTGGCGACAACGTTCGGAAGGAAGGTGCCTGGATCATGACTGCATATGGTGAGTGCACGGCTTTTCTTCACTGAGATATCACTTGGCTTTTACGTATTTTTTGGAAAGTACATAGCAGCGATTTTTCTTTAAACCGCTGACGGAAGTTTGAGTACGTCAAGGTTGTATAGAGTGAAGGTTTAGCAGCACTAAGGGCAGCCATGAACTTGAAGGCACTAAAGAAGCCGGAATTGTTGAGCTTGGCCAAAGAGTTGGGCCTCCAGATTGCCGAATCAAAGAGAAACCGGAGATTATTGAGGCGATCGAAGCGACCGGGGCAGACGACGAGGAACTGAGGGAATGCCTCGAGAGCATTAATGAGAAAGAGGAAATAGAAGAGCGTAAGCGCCTAGAGGAAAAAGAGGAGCGCTAGCGGGCAGCACGTGAGGCCAAAGAGCGTAAGCGCCTAGAGGAAAAAGAGGAGCGCGAGCTGGCAGCACGTGAGGCCAAGGAAGAGCGCGACCTCGAAATGAAGCGCGTAGAGATTGAGCTTCTGAAAGCACAAAATAGCGAAAGACCTAGCACAGAGGCACGTGAAAGCGAGCGCGGAATGACAGACTTGATGGCACCCTACGCAGTAGGAGGGGACATAGGTCTTTTTCTGGTACAGTTGGAGCGCACGTGTGAGAAGGCGAAATTCGCGAGAAACACGTGGCCGCGACGCTTGCTTACGTTACTGCCACGCGAGGTAGCTGATATTATCGCCCGCATGGGGAAAGAAGAAGCAGAGGACTTCGATGAAGTCAAAGCAAATCTGCTTAAAAAGTATAGATTATCAGCTGAAGCATTCAGGCGAAAGTTCAAGGAAGTCGAGAAGACCAAAATTGAGTCATATTTAGATTTTGCATACACCTTGGAGGTAAACCTGAAGGAATGGCTCAGAGAAGAGGGTGCACTCGGCGATATCGAAAAGACAATGCAGTGCGTTGCTTTAGAACAGTTCTACCGGCGGCTGCCAATAAACATCAAGCATCGGGTTCAGGATAGGCCAGGCGTAGACACTGTTTCGAGAGCGGCCGATCTCGCTGAGGAGTACGTAACTCGCCGTGCGGACGAAGGCAGCGAAGCTCCTAAGGAGGAGATGACTAAATGCAGACCCGACAAGCCAAAACGATGGTCGAAGTCGAATCAGGATAAATCAAACGAAAGGTCAGATTCAGTGAAAAGTAGTGACGAGGACAGTGAAGGAGAAAAGGAGTCACCCGAACAGAGGGCAGAAAGGCAAAATAAGAAGGCTTTCGAGGCCAAGAAACCAATAGTTTGCTACAACTGCCAGCAAACAGGGCACATCTCCGTGGGATGCAAAAATCCCAAACTAGTGTTGGTGTCACTAACTAGTAACGTAGAAAATCTGACCTTGCTAGAACCATACATTCGAGACCTCGTGGTAAACGGCAAACCGTGTAGAGGGCTTCGCGACTCGGCAGCCACAATGGACGTGGTGCATCCGTCGTACGTAGAGGAAGGCCAGTTCACGGGAGAATGTGCTTCGATAAGGCAAGCCGTAGAGGCCTCCAGTGTTTGTCTCCCGGTGGCCAAAATTCGTATTGAAGGCCCTTTCGGAGTACTGGACACTGAAGCCGCCGTCTCGGCACAACTTCCACCGCAGTATCCATATTTGTTTTCTAACAAATCAGAGGATTTGCTACGACGCAAGGGAATCGGGTTTAGTGAGGGAACTGTGCAAGCCTTAACTCGTTCCAAGGCAGTGTACGAATGTCCAGTGGTGGAGAAAACAGGTTTGACAGCTGATTCGTCAATCAGTACTGAACAGGATAGCCCTATAGGGGATGAGGCGGAAAGTAGGCCAGCTAATGAAAAAAACCAAGAAAGCAGCGGAGCCTGAAATGTCGCGAGAGGCAGAATGTGGGAGAAAGTTGTTAAACGTAAGCCCTGCCACAATGGTTGTTGAGCAGGAAATGCGTAAAGCACAAAACAATGCTGAGCATTAATATGACAGGACGGCTCGCACGTGACTCTTTGAAGTTGGGGAAAAGCGAATGATCGTGAAACCCTCTTTGAAAAACCAATCTGAGGAAATGCCTGTCGACTTTCCAGAGTTAACAGCAGTGACGGAGACAAAAGACATTGGCGAGACAATTGATAAGTTAGTTGAACAGGAGGAGTTGAATCCCAATCAAAGGGCCGAACTGAGGGAACTCGTGTTTGAATTTAAAGACGTATTTTCAGACACACCGGGCAGGACAACTGCGATCTTTCACGATATCGAGTTAAACTCGTCGGACCCTGTTCGGTCGAAAGCTTATCGCGTTTCGCCTCGTCAACGTGAAGTCATGACCGCTGAAATAAACACGATGTTAGAGCTAGGTGTAATCGAGCCAGGAGAGAGTTATTATACCTCACCTCTTATCTTGGTTGAGGTCCCAGGAAAAGAGCCGCGGCCATGTATCGACTACCGCAGGCTCAATTTAATCACGAAGGACCAGGCTTATCCAATACCGCATATCGAGGAAAGGCTTGAGAAAGTGAGCAGTGCTAATTTAATTTCTACGCTCGATTTAGTAAGAGGGTATTGGCAGGTTCCGTTGACCGAGTGGGCAAGCAGGCTTGCAGCGTTTATTTCCCCGATGGGAACCTTTCGTCCGAAAGTTCTGAGTTTTGGATTGAAGAATGCGCCATATTGCTTCTCTAGCCTTATGGACCAGGTGCTACGAGGAATGGAGGACTTTGCACTTCCCTATCTCGATGACACAGCTATCTTTTCTTCATCATGGGGTGACCATATGCAACTCCTGCGAACCGTGTTGTGTCGTCTACGAGAGGCCAACTTAACTGTTAAGGATCCCAAATGCCAATTAGGGCGCGCGGAGGTAGCTTATCTAGGTCATGTAATAGGGCAAGGCCATCGTCGGCCTTCCGAGGTTAAACTGACCGCAATAGACAACTTCCCGCAACCACGCACCATGCGGGACATCAGATCATTCCTTGGCTTGGCGAGTTATTACCAAAGATATATTCCGCGGTATTCCGAGATTGCGAGTCTTTTAACGGATGCTCTCACAAAATCAGAACCGCAAACGGTAAAGTGGGATGACGCAAAAGAAAAGGCTTTTAGTATGCTGAAGAACGCACTAACGAGTCAGCCAGTGTTGAACGCGCCCGACTACTTTAAGCCATTCATTCTTCAGTGTGATGCCAGTGACAGGGGTATGGGGGTGGTGCTCTGTCAGAAGAAAGATGACGAGAACGAACATCCTGTACTGTACGCCAGTAGAAAGCTTTCAGTTCGTGAGGAAGCATACAGGGCATCAGAAAAGGAATGCGCCTGCGTACTTTGGACGGTACAGAAGCTAGCTTGCTATATCGCTGGCTCAAGATTCACCATAGAGACTGACCACTGTCCCCTCACATGGCTGCAGTCCATGTCTACGAAAAACCACCGTCTTTTGCGCTGGAGCTTGGCTCTTCAACAGTACACCTTCGATATTCGCTACAAGAAGGGTAAGCTTAACCGCAATGCCGACGGTTTAAGTCGTTGCCCCTAGAGTATCGAAAGCCTCATGCTCATCCGGGTTACCGTGGCATTCTTTTTCGTTCATTCATATGTTTTTCCGAAGTAAAGCCGATTGTTAGCTGATTTTAATAACCACGTCCTAACGCCTTCAAGAAATGGCTGGTTTTAGTGTTGAGGGGGGGAGGACGCGCGTAGGAAATGGGAAAGGTGTAGCGGGTTTTCTTTTTTTTTAAAAGCCGGGTGTGTCTTGGGGGAGGGTGGCCTTGTGCTCGCTGCTTTGTGGTTGTGGGTCCGCCACTGTTCTGGGGTGATTACTTGCCCACGCAGGAGATGAAAAGTTGCGAGACCTGCTTGCAAGACCAATTTCACCGGACCAGGGAGAAAAGTCACAAGAGCGCCACGACAACGGATGACCACTCCCAGGAATCTACCTGCTACGAACTAAGGGATCGTGACCTCTACGGGGAATTCTGATACCGAAACACCGATCCCTCGCACAGCGGCTGCTGGCCCCTACACGTCGGGATCTTCCTCCCCCGCCGGAGATGCTGTTAGGGTTGGCGTCGGACACCACGGGCGACAGGTCGTTCACCCGACCTTCTACCAGGCATCGTCGAAATGAGGCTTGACCTCTCCTGCGAGGGTCAACGTCAGTCAGCTTGCGCACAAAGGGCCTCCTCCCAGGATTCGTCGAAAAGAGGATTGACTTCTCCTGCGAGGGTCAACGTCAGTCAGCTTGCGCACAAAAGGGCCTTCTACCAGGGTTCGTCGAAAACAGGGCTGACTTCTCCTTCCCGTGCTCAGTAATGCAGGATGACGGGCCCTCTCTCTGTGCCTGTCAGGTACCATCGACGGAAGCAAGATCCCGCCCACACTTGTAGAGAGCCTATTTAAGGGGCTCCGAAATGTACTTTTATATACTTCATTATCTTCTCATTTTCTTTCAACTACCTTTGAATAAACCGTGCAAGTTTCGCACTAGAAAATCGTCGTCTCGCCCTTCCTTGGTCGCCATGGTCTACCGGATGCCTGCAGCCCGCCGACAACGCCACGCTACCCAATAAGTAATGTCGGTCGAGCTTCGATAGGCAGGCGCCGCTACTTCTCGGCAGCAGTACGATACGCTACCCTGGAGTACGCAACAGAGCTAAAGTAGGCACTTGGGAAAAGTATATCTCCGGCACATATAGAATACGTACGAGGTCCTCCGAGGTGTATGGAAAGGTGTAATGGTTCCAGGACTTACTTTTGGAAACGCGATTGTTTACTTTAAATCACGGGTACAATTAGGACTCGATGGGAGCCAAAGGTCAGCGGGTCTCCTCGCATTGGGCGCTCGCGGCAAGACTACAAATGAAGCTGTGCAGGGTGATATGGGCTGGACTAGTTTTGAAGTGAGGGAAGCTCGCAGTAAAATTGAGTATGAAGAACCACTGAGGAATATGGAAGGAAGTAAATGGGCTGAGAGAGTGTTCAGGTATCTGTACTGGAAAAACATTGATTCACAGTGGAGGAAGAGAACTAGAAAGCACACCAGCAAGTATGCGGTCTGTAGGGTGGGAAACACAGCAACAAAGAAGGTCAAGCGGAAAGTCAGAGAGGCTGAAATAATTTCATGGGTGGCGGCAATGGAAAAGAAACCTGCCATGAGTAAATACTTAAGAGGAAAAAACCAAATCAGGAAAGAAACAATTTATGATAACTCAAAGGGAAGCTCATTACTTTTCGAAGCGAGATCGGGATGCCTTAGAACACGCACCTATAAAGCGAGATATAAGACGGTAGAAGGAGCTTGTGCTTGCTGCGGTAAAGCTAAGAAAATTATGGAGCATATTTTATTATAATGTGAAGACGTCTACCCAGCAGTCGATATAGGCACCACTGGCCTCCTTGAAGCCCTCGGGTTCAGCGAGGGCCGTGGAAAAGTAAACATGTCCACAATAGGCATTAGTAAGAGGCGATTGGAGGATTGGTGGAAGAAAGGCACTTGGGAAAAGTATATCTCCAGCACATATTCTTGCACGAGCGAGACGAAAGTCTAGACAAGAGTAAATAATAGACCGGCAGACGCATCCCCTACTTGGCAGCGGCGGCAGCAGCGTGTATACATCGCTAACGGCGAAACTGCTCCTGTTGCTGATCGTACTTCACCTTCCTGAGCACTCCTGTGGCCGGGAACCTGGAAAACTGACAGTTCTGCTGCTGGGAACCTACGCCATTTCTGCAGCCATCACCACGGAGCTTGATCATCGAATGCCAGGCGTGCTACTGTCTGCGCAATCTGCCGTCAGCGCGCTGCCGTCAGCCCTGAGACAATCTGCGCAGGCGCTGACTGGGAACCCGTACAAGATAAAACGCGAGCGCTTGGACCGTTCGGCTACTTGGCAGCGGCGGCAGCAACGTGTCTACATCGCTAACGGCGAAACTGCTCCTGTTGCAGGTTAGTGCAATATTACTTATAGTTGAACTGGATTAGGCCAAAAGCCACTGCCTCTGCTGCCTCCTCCGCTGTTATTGTTTGCTTGTCTAAACGTACTTTGTGTCATTTTGCTCAAATGTCCGATCACGAAAACGAAGTGTCTAGCGTGTGGTCGTCCTGTAAGCCAGCTATTTGTGACCATGGGCCGAGAATGACATGCACGAAGTGTCAATACGCATATCATTTCGGTAGGTCTGCGGGCGTGACAGAGAAATCATTTAGAGCAAAAAACAATGCTGCAAAGCAATCGTGGCGCTGTCTCAAGTGCAGGAAGAATGTTTCTCGCAGAAGTAGCAAAGAAGGCAATGATCCTGATCTTGATGTCAGGCATGGTTTTGCCTCTATCCTCGAGAAACTTGATAATTTGCCAGAATTAACAAAAAAAGTGGCAGAAATGGAAGCATCTGTGCAACATATGTCTAAGAATTTGATGAATTTGAAAGACATGTTTCCCGCCAGGACACTGAGATCAAGGCGCTGAAGAAGAAAGTAGTGGAACTAAAGCAAACGACGACATGACCCAAGTAGTGCAAACACAGCTGCAACAAGACGTTTACGACCTTGAGTACCGAAGCAGGAAACTTACCTTGGAGATACATGGCATTACGGTTGCACCCAACGAAAATCTACTTTCGTTGTTAAACGCTATTGCCCCGAAACTTGAAGTCCCGCTCTTAAAAGCAGAAGACATTCAAAGAAAGGGCAAGATATAGCAGTTATCGTTTTGTCTGGCATACGAGTGGGACGATCCTCGTCCGCAAAGATGAAGGAATGAATGTAATTTATATCAAAGGAGCAAACGGCTTAGACGATCTTAAATATGTACTACGTAAGCACAGTACGTAAAGAAAGAAAAAATCGTAGTGTCCGTATCACCTTCCGAATGACCTGAACCGCATTGCTTCGTCTTTTTCATCTGCATCCATTAAAGCGGTACATATCAATGCACGATTAGTGAAAAATAAAGCAGAACAGGGTAGAAGAATTCTTTAGTGAATTTCAATTTAAGTTCTCTGTGATAATGTTGAGTAGCACTAGCGCAGATAATGTCTATAAAATGGCAAGTTATAGAGCATACTACCTTAACAGACCTGTTGGTCGTGGCGGCGGAGTAACACTACTGCTGGATGCGAATGAAAATTGTAAAATTTTGAGCCCGTTCAGTACAATTAGACGGATTAGGAGATAATGTCATTGTGTTTGGGTAAATTTCTTTACTCTGTCGGTTACCGCCCACCAAGCGGAAATGTAGCTTCTTTTTTTAAATTGTACGACAATTTTTGTTATGTAACAGACGGTGGTTACACGCTAAATTGCTGGAGATGATTTCAACATCGATTTCAGAAGTGATAATCGTTGTACTAGAGAATTTCACATGTTATTAGCTTCGAGTGGTTTTATGAATGTGCTCGAAACACCTACTAGAATAACAGTTGAAAGCCAGTCTACTTTAGACTTGTTCATTACTAATTTCTCCCATCCTAAATTCGAGACTGGTGCCTTATCATGCCCTATCAGCGACCATCTACCAGTGTTCTTGTGCATGGAGACGGTAACCCAAACACTAAAACAGCCAAAAGGTATTACGTACCAACGTATAACCAACGTTACTCTTGATAATTTTCGGGATGCTGTTAAGAAAGTTGATTTCACGCATATTGCTTGCCTTAATAATTCCAATGAAGCCTATGATAAGTTCATTGATCTCTTTAAATAGCTATACCACTCCTACTTTCCCTCTAAAACATGTAAACAATCGCGAAAAATTCGCAAACCGCGGATCACCCCTGAGCTGCGGAATGTAATTAAGTATAAAAATAAGCTATACAGGTTTATAATGACAGATGCGACAGAAGATCTGCATTCATTTGAACAGTTTCGAAATAGGTTAACAAAGAAACTGCGATCAGCTCGAACGGAATATTACTCCACATATCTAGACGTGAAGAAGGGCCGCCATGATGTGATTTGGCCCCGTCTAAACTCTCTGCTACATCGCAATCAGTCACAAAACCATGCGCACAATTTAAATATTCGTGGTAAAGAGCTAGCGGGAACTGAACTCGCAAACGCCTTCAATGATTCTTTTACAAAAAGAAAAACTAATGGGTCGTTGTCGGAAATATGAGTACATGAACTTTCATAATGATAATACAAAATGTTTAGATCCTGTGACAACGGATGAAATACTAACAGTTATACTCAGCCTAAAAAATAGTAGATGCCGAGATATTGACGACATTCAAATAAGGCTGGTAAATATGTTGCAGATATCATAGCGCCAACCATCACACACATTTTTCACCGTTGTTTAGCTACATCGATATTTCCAGAACAAATGCAGATTGCAAAAGTAACTGTTTTATTTAAAAAGGGAGATATTAATGATTTCGGCAATTATAGACCTGTGTCCGTACTACCTGTCTTCTCCAAAGCACTAGAGAAAATTTTGCGCTCTAGTTTTACTAAATTTATAGATAAATACAATTGCTAACACCATGTCAATCCGGATTCCGAAAAAACACATGTACTGAACTGGCGCTCTTAGAACAAAAAGAGTCTATTCTGTCACAATTTGAAAACATCTTTTGTGATTGGAATGTTCGTCGACTTCTCGAAAACGTTTGATCTTGTACACCAGGAATTACTTCTAGAAAAACAATGGTACAACGGAATCCGAGGACAGGCTGCAAAACTAATAAAATCTTACTTGTCTAAAAGGCAACAAACGGTTAACATACATAATGCATATTCAGAAATAAAACCTCTTTATTGTGGTGTCCCACAAGGCAGTATATTAGGGCCACTACTTTTCAACATTTACCTTAATGACATTGTCAGCATTAACCCAAATGCCAGATTCATAATACATGCAGGTGATACAAGCATTTTTTTCTCCGGAAATGACATTCACGAACTGATACAATCGTGCAACACGACGATGATCTCGCTGGAAAAATGGACCCAATCTATTCATATGCGTGTTAATGAGGGCAAGACAAAAGCGGTAATCTTCAGGACGAAAAATAAACTGGTTCCTTTTCACAAAAGTATCCTATTCAACTCCAAACAAATAGAAATAGTTGACCATTTTAAATCTCTTGGTGTAGTATTTTCTTCAACTATGTCATGGACAGCACATGTGGACCAAGTTGTCAAGCAATCAGCTAGAATAACTGGCGCAATTGGCTGCATTAGATACATTCTTCCTAAACCGATTAAACTGCTTCTCTACAACTCATTATTTTATTCTCACATTAACTATTGCGAGCTGGTATGGGGCACTGCAACACCGTCCTGCCTACAGAAAATTTATATTTTGCAAGAAAAGTTTCTTCGCAATGTCTTTAATGCAAATTACGGAACAACCACCAAACGCTTTTTTCTAGAAACTGGTATAAGCAAAAATTTTAATTTGTATCAGTATCGGCTCAGCATTCGTTTTAACATAGAAACAAGAAATTATATAAGTTACCCTTTCAGACACCCCGAAAACTGGTTGGTGCCAACAGCACGCATCAATATTGGGAAAGAGCGCCTTCAACACAGACTTCCTTCCCTATTCAACGCGTACCAATCTGCTAACATCATCTTGTTTACCTGCACCCAACGAGATATACGTGCCATATGCAAAAGAATGTGCCACTGAATAATCATTAGGTATAGTTAATGCTTAATATAGGATGTTTTCTTTGTTCTATATTTATTGTGTCCATTATTCTTTGTCATTTGTGGTGTTATTTAATTAATGTTATTTGATGGTTATGTTAAGTGTAATCCTGCTTGTGACGAAGTAACTTGGTTTCTGCACATGTAAGTGCAGATAAGATTTTGTTTAGTCTTCGTATGTTCTTGCTATATTGTTGTTGTTTATTTCTTTATCATGAAGCCATCATGTCTGCGATGAGATTGCCTGTCGCTGCTCCTTTGTATTTCGGGGCTGCGGCCGAGTCAAGCTGTTTATGACAGCTTCTTCTGCAGCTCCCCCTGTCTGTATTTTTTGAGGCAGAAATAAAATTATTATTATTATATTATTACTATTATTATAGTAGGGAAACGTCAAAAAACGGAGACGTAGAAAAACAGAGTTCGCAATAGGGGATCAGAACATTTATTTGTGGAAGTTAATAGTGTTTTTTACTTCATTTCTTTTATTTTTTTAACCTGCGTAGGACATTAAAGCAGTATAATAAATAGCAAGAGCTTGGTGGCACAACCCACCGCTCCGTTCCAAAGGGGACGCTCATAACATCCATCCATCCATCCAAATGATTAGATACCTGCGTCCTGAAGCACTCAAAACCCACCTGTCTTTTTTCAATGCCATGTAGGCGGCTGGTATATTCCATCCTCATGGAAAGAAGCCATGGTCATCCCGATACTTAAGCAAAGCAGAGACACATTCTCAGCCAGCAGCTACCGGCGGATAGCACTAACAAGCTGTCGGTGCAAACTGTATGAACAAATGATAAACCGGTGCTTAATTTGGTACCTAGAAAAGGAAATTAAATACGGGGCATTTTACAGTGTCGTTATTGAGAACGTATGTCCCGAAAAGACCACCTTGTCCGCATGGAGGCATATATTAAGGATGCTTGTCTACATAAGCGATTCTGCCTATCAGTATACCTAGACCTAGAGAAAGCTTACGAGACGACATGGCGCTTTGTATTATTGCGAGATCTTTGAGCGATGGGTGTCCGTGGCAACGTGTTAAACACAACCGATAGTTATCTTTCTAATCACACATTTCGTGTAAGAGTGCGGAGAGCGTTGTCTAGTTCATTCATCCAGAAGATTGGTGTGCCACAGGGTGGCGGGGTTAGTTTCAGCCTACTTACTGTAAAAATGAATTCCCTGCATGCAGTCAGTCCACGCGCAATGTTTTGTTTTGTTTATGTCGATGATGTGCAGATAGGCTTCAAGTCACGCAATATTCCCCTCTGCGAACAAGTGCAGCTTGGAATAAGCAGATTGTCCAAATTGACGGATGAAAATGATTTTAAAGTAAACTCCCAGAAGAGCACTTGCGTACTTAATACAAACAAGAGAGGCGAAACGCCAATTCCAAGAATTAATTACAATGGAGATGCGCTCTCTGTGAGTAATGCGCATAAGTTTCGAGGAATTATTTTAGATTCTGAACTCACGTTTATTCCTCATCTTAAAGATCTGAGGACAAAACACCTGAAGAGAAAGAACCTTTCAAAACTTCTGTCACGCACAACATGGGGCGATAATCGCAACTGCCTCCTGAATTTGTACAATAGTGTTGTCCGCTCACACCTTGATTACACAGCTGTAATTTATCATTCCGTTACGCCAAGTTCATTAAAAATTCTAGACCCCGTTCATCATCTCGGTAACAGTCTCGCGACCTGTTCTTTTAGCACAAATCCGATCCAGAACCTCTAGGCAGAATCCAATTAAAGGTCGCTTCATCTCCAGTGGTCATATGTCAGTCTTACATATCTTTTGAAAGTACATGAGAATATTGAACATACTTCTTATTTAACTATAAACGATATGATCGCTGCCACCCTCTTCCATACCAGACCTGCAGTGAAAAAGCCATTCGCTTTGCATGTAATTATCCTTAGTGAGGAAATGAGTGCTCCAGTGCTTGAACTTTGCCTATGGCGCCAGCGAAACTGCTACCACCGTGGCATTGGAAGCTCACAGCATGAGACACATTCTTTGTAGAAGCCACTAAACACGTCCCAGAGGCACATATTAGAATGCATTTTCTGGAACTGCAGTCCATGTACTCGTGCAGAGTTTTGCACAGACGCTTCTAAGTCACATGCCGGGGTGTCTTATGGTGCCGTCTGTCCGTCCTTTTCAGAATAAGGCGCACTGCACCCTGAACCAATATCTTTACGGCTGAGACATATGCATTATTGACGGCTGTAACGCATGTAAAGGAAGAAAAAGTCCAAAAAGTGATAATATTTAAAACGTCCGAAAGCGCCATAAAAGCGTTGATGTAGCTCTGTAAACTCAACAATCCTGTGCTTATCGAGCTCTGTTCCGTTCTATATAAAGAGTATATATTGTCACGTAGTAGTGACGGGGAAGAAAGCAGCAAAACTGAGTGACGAAACTAGCGTTTTATTGGCCAAACCTGTGCCCACAAAAACAGGCTAGACTCAAAGAGCAACGAGAGCGGCGAACGGAATCGGTGATGGTCGAAATCTAATTTGCCTGTCTAGCGCGTCGACTTTTATACACGAGTAATCGAAAGTTCGACAGTATTGGCTGGTGCCAGCTTACCTTCGAGAAAGTTCAACACAATTGGAGTCGCACATGCAATCAGATTACACAAGTTTCCGTGACAACATACAGCAGATAGAACCATTCATAATATTCGAGAAATGTCCCATACATGTGGGCACGTCCTGCCTTCCGCGATAACATTTGTTAACGGAGAAAAGCGGTCAGTCGACAAAGATAAAGAAGTGCACGTGTCAGTGCCCCCCTCTTAAAAAGCATCGTCCCGATGCCACAAACGTAAGAGCGAATAACAAAAGGCCGCTTATTAAACAAAAGTAACCAAACAACAGAGGTATGAAGCCCAAAGTAACACAGTAAAAAAAAATGAAAGTCAGAGGTTCCGCTGTACACAGTCCTAAAATTCGTCAGCGCTCGTAGAACGGCTTAAGTCACACAGTATGGACTATTTCAGGACGTGAACGGCGCCGCTGTGATAGCGGAATGCCATCTGGCACGACCTCCTAGTCGAATGCGTCAACGCATCGGATGATCTTGTAGGGTCCGAAATAGCGGCTTAAAAGCTTCGTACTAAGTCCTCGTCGGCATACCGGGTTTTAAACCAAACACGGTCGTCATGCTCGTATTCCACGCATCGTCGTCGCAGATTGTAGTGTGAGCTATCGGTCTTCTGCTGATTCTTGATGGGCAGGCGGGCGAGATGTCGGGCTTCTTAAGCATGCTGTAGATAGGCGACAACCTCGTGATTCTCTTCGTCAGGGACGTGCCGCAGCATGGCGTCGAGAATCATCGTCGGGTTTCTTTCGTAACCAGCTTGAACCGTATTCTTTGAGTTTTCTTGCACTGTAGTGTTACAAGCGAAGGCAGGACCGCAGCCCATGTCTTGGGCTCCACGTCGACGTATATTGCTAGGATGTCTGCGACTGTCTTGTTCAGGAGCTCCGTAAGAGCATTCGTCTGCGAGTAGTAGGCAGTTGTCCTCGTGTGTTTTATCTAGTGGTATTGCAAAACGGTTTGGGTGACCTCTGCAGGAAAGCCCGCTCCTCTGTCGGTGTTAAGCACTTCTGGAGTACCATGTTGCAGCAGAATGTTCTCGACGAAGAATTTAGCCTCTGCAGCTGCGCTACCTATCTGTAGAGCTTCCATTTCACCGAAGCGGGTTAGGTAGTTCGTCTCCAGGACGATCCACTTATTTCCGGATGTTGACGTCGGAAAGGGTCCCAAAAAACCCATCGCAATCTGCTTAAATAGTCGGCAAGGGGGCTCGACCGGCTGTAGCAATCCCGCTGGCCTTATCAGTGGTATCTTGTTACGCTGGCAGTCTCGACATGTCTTCACGTAACAGGCGACGTCCACGGTCACGTGAGGCGAATAGTACTTCTCTTGTATTCTTGCGAGCGTACGGGAAAACCCAAAGTGTCGGGCTGTCTTATGATCATGCAGGTCGTGTAGGACTTCTGACCGGAATGCTGCGGGCACAACGAGAACGTGGTTTACGCGGGTGGTGAAAAGTTCTTGTTCGCCAGGACGTCATTATATATATATATATATATATATATATATATATATATATATATATATATATATATATATATATGTATATGTATGTATATGTATGTATATGTATGTATATATATGTATATGTATACGTATGTATATAAATGAAGACAAACCGCGCCTAAATAGCCTTGGGGCAAAGCTTGAATTGCAAGTGCCCAGAAAGGCTTCTGAGCTCCGGATCTGCTCATTAGTTTTCAGCGAAGTCTTCCGAGCTTATTTGAAGAAATGCATTGTCATCCTCGTCGTGTTCTATCAGCGGGTCAGTGGGAGTGCGTGATAGGCAGTCGATACCAGTGTTTTCTTGTCGACTTATAGATTTCAGTTATGTCATAATCTTGCAGGCTGAGGCTTCACCACACCAGACGTCCTGAAGGGCCCTTTAAGTTCGCTAGCCAACACAACGCGTGATGGTCGCTAACGACTTTGAACGGCTTGCCATTACGTAAGGGCATAATTTTGCTGTAGCCCAAATGATGCCGAGGCACAGCTTTTCGGTTGTAGAATAATTGCCTTCCGCTTTCGACAGCAACCGGCTAGCGTAGGCTATCACCCGTTCAAGTCTGCCTTTCCTCTGCACTAAAGGCACCGAGGCCAAGGCGACTGGTGTCAGGGTGGATTTCTGTATCGGTGTCCTCGTCGAATTGCGCAAGTACCCGTGGCGGTGCATGCTTCGTTTGGGTTCTCGAAATACGTCGGCCTGCGGAATATAAACACAGCTTATAATAAGAATGTGTGCGGATGAAATGAGAAACCTTACGCCATACACCTGTTTCTGGATAAGCAGGACAGTTTTGTACTTATTTACGTCATACAGCACTTATTTTCTTTGCGTGCACTGCGGGCCGCTATGAATGTTATGCGCTGTAAACGATGAAAACCTTAAGATTTGACTTTTGCTGGCCACGCCCCTCGGAACTGTTCACTGGGCTTTTGAAGTGTGTGTGTGCGTGCGTGTGCGTGTGCGCGTGTGTATGCGTGTGCGGAGGGGAGCGGAAGTTTTCTACCTTACTCTATTTATTCCCTTTAAACGTGATCATAATTTCTTATGTTTACAGTGAAGAATAACGATACGGAGCATGCTGCAACCACGCTTTTGCGCTTATGCATGAGCAGCAACGGCACAAGTGTGCACTGCAAAAGCGGCGGTGGAAGGCACATATGCTGCGAGTGCTGTGAGTTACATTATATGTTGTTTCTTTAAGTTTTATTGGGGCAGCAGTATGCAGGATGCCTTATTTTTCGGACCATGCATACAGATTTCTTATGAAAAAGGCTACTATTAAAGGCATTGTAATACACCCGTATTTAAACCTTGATAAACGAATTTCGACGCTCACTCCAAGCAATAGCTGAGACCGAGCGTGGGACGCAGCTACGTTTGACAAAAGCACTGCGCGACGATGTGTGTGACGAGCTTTGAATGATGGGCAAAGTGGCGCCAAATAGTGATACAGCACGTCACTGCAGATGTTTGCCGCGCTGAACGCGTCGCATCAGAATCTGCCGAAAGTTCAGCTTGAAACTTGAACGCGCCTTTGATCATGGGGCGCTTCTGTCTGTTTTATAACATTCAGGCCACGCTCCATTTCGGTATTGCCTGGATTGAGTGTCAAAATTCGATTACGAATTCTTTTAGTTTCCTGCAGTATGAGGGCTCAATGAAATGTGACTGCCTCTAAGTTTGACATTTTGAACTGTCCAGAGGGTTCAAATAAAAAACTGATTTACCATTGTTTGTTAATTATTCCTTTTAATACGTTATTAGCGCCAAATATGCTCGCCTCGCCGAAATATTTACTTGCAACAACCACATGTGCGCTAAGTTCATTCTATATTTATGAGAAATCCGTATGTACAGCTTAAAAAAAGCATTCTGTGGGGACTCTCCAGACGAATGTTCACTATCGTCGCCACCGTTACCGTCACTGATGTTCTCTATAACGCTTCGGCATGTTCGAGTTTAAACCAGTTTACCCCCTTAAGGGTGTTCTGCTGTGTCTGTAAATAATATCATTACACCTTATAACCTTAAATTTTGCACCCTTGGGGGCTTGTCTTGTCCCACAACAATTATCGTCGTGTCTTGCACGCATTTCCTTTCTTTAAAGCTGCGAGCCCGCTATTTCCAGGTCACGAACGGCATGCGCGTTATCAGCTTACACAGCATTCTCGACAGTAAAGTTGGGGCCCAGAGATTTCACGGAAGGAAACGCATACAAAGCAGATGACGATTATGGTTTTGGGACAACTGCACTCTTAAAGTGTTCGCGCCTTTTGGGGCTTACCTTGTCCCGCAACAATAATCGTCATCTTCCTTGAAAACTTTCTTGAAAACTCAGCGCTCACTACTTTCCTGTCGAGAATGTTGTGTCACGCTGATAACGCTCAAGCCGTTCGTGACTTGGAAGAACAGGGCCCGCAGCGTTAAAGAAAGGAAATGAATGCAAGACATGACGGTTATTGTTGTGGGACAAGATGAGTCCAAAAGGGTGCCATTTTTTTAAAGTTTTGTAAGTCCCAAAGGGTGCAAACTTAGTTGAGAGTGCATTAAAAAGGAATTTCCACCAGCCAACACGCCCATTCTATAGGTGCGTTGAGTTCCACCCCATGACACCTTTTACATAAAAGGGGGTCAACCATGCCATTACACTCATTTCTTAGAAGCCATGCATGCAAGTTCTGTTCATCGCAGCACTTTGCTATTCCTGCGAATAATCACCAGACAGCGCCAGCTAGAAGGACCACTAAAGCGCGGTAGATGCTGCAGAGACCAATATGTGGCACTCAAGTCCGTAAAAAAGGGCAGAATTTTTTTCCTCATCTTTACAATATAAATAGGCCACCGTCAAACACAACAGGACACCCTGTAAGCATGAGAGCAACCGAAATACATCGCCATACATAAGCACGGAACGTTTCAATAAAGACTCTGCTCGCGCTAGCAATACCCATGTACCTTTCTGACAGGCTTACATAGCCTGGTGTCTTGGCGTGCAGCGCAGCACCAATGCGCCTCGTTATTTTATGTAACTAAACAATAAATATACACAAAATGTTTGTTTCGGTAGGTCAGCTGACAGGCCCTTCAAAAGCACAAATGCCTATTAATATAATATCGCGCTACATTTAAACTAGCTGCTTCGAATTATGAACACGGCGGTTACATGTGCGAAGCAGAGGTGCTTTACTAGCTCCTAACACCCTTGCTTGTTTTAGGCGAACAATTACATCCGCGCAGATGCAGAAAGGTTTCGGTAAATAAAACAGGGTAGCTAACATATTTTTGCAACTTTCTGTTGGGCAAAATGGTGTTCGTGATGCTGAGAATTTTCTTAAGGGTTCAAAGTGATTTTCAGTGTACATAGATGCATTATTCACCCGCTAAAGTGGCTATGACCAAGTTTTACTGCTTTGATTGAATGATTCCTCGTTTTTTCAAAAATGCAGCGCTCAAGGAACAGTAATAAATGATTTCATGCATATCTTGTTTGTTATGGTACATATTTTAACTCAGACACGAAACAATATTAGTGCTCAGAATCTGAAACTGATCTTCCGCTGGCGCCGGCGAGATTACATTGCAGGCCTTAGGAGTCTTCCTAAGACATTCAAAGGTGCCAGAAATTTACGCTCTCAAACTGATAAAGCAAAGCTTTCTTTGCATACGATTCCATGGTTTTGTCTTGTTTGGTGGCTCGCTTGTGTTCTCGCCGAGTATATTCGCACTCACTTAAAGAAGAAGCGTGTCCGGCGGCGGCATTCACCTTACGGCCCGCATCGGCGAAGCCCAATGCCCTAACCACGACCGCACATACGCCTATCTTGTGCCAACGCCAACTAACACTTTCAGGTGGTAGCAACACGCTGATTATGATGGTTATTGCTATATTATGGTACATACCCACCACGGGGAGAAAAGCCATATATCGGGCCGAGCTCCAACTAGATCTCTGATATCATCGTCACTTCTTGATCATTATGATTCCTCGTACTCTGGCATGCACGTACCTACAATCGTGGATCGGCGAAGAAGTGCGCCTGCATGTTGAGTGTGATGACATGAATTCGTTAGTTAACCTCTGGTGCATTATATATGTGCCCAAAGGAGTGTAAGAATATTACGCACGCCATAGTGGGGGATTCCGGATTAATTTTGAACACGGGGCTCTTTAACGTGCACCCACTGTGCGTAACACGGGCGTTTTCGAACTTCGCCCCTACCGAGATGAGGCCGCCGTGGGCGGGATTCGAACCGCCATCCTAGGCCTTAGCAGCACAACCTCATAGCCAGATCACCACGGCGGGTTATGACAGCGATAATTTCTGTATATGCCCAAACGGGGAGATTGGCCAATGCGGGTGATACATATCGTGTCAACACCCGCTTGCTCTTTGAGATGATCACTGCGAGCTCTTGACTATGATATCCACAATATGGCACACACCGACAAATGGTGAATCTGTTGAGAAGCGTGTTCACATGTTGAGTGTAATGGTGCTCATTTCCATGCAATTGCGCATGCCCACAATATGGTGTTGGCCAAGAAGCGGCCGGTACATTAAGAATAAGCAAGAATAAATACAAGCTGTTACAGTTCACTGTGTGCGACGATGAAGGAAACGGGCGCCAAGCGCCTGCGACACGACGTGCATAGTCGTCAGGCTCGTCAATATGAAAATATCTGTCCATCGGGTGTGTGCGACGGGATCATGCACCAGTGAAAATCGTGCACTTTTTTGTCCTACGTTCACCCCCTCTACGCCAAAGAGTGGTATCTCTCCGAATCGCTGTGTTTGGGTTGCCCAGTCTGTGGACCCGACGTGGCCTACGTTTGCCCCTCCCCTCTACAGCAGTGAGTGGTATTTCTCCGTATTCCTCTCTGTAAACTGACCAGCATGCTAACAATACCCTCTACCAGGAATCAAGAGAGCAAGAGGGAGCCCCGATGGTGTGGGGCATAGGAACGCCAGCAAGACGCCACGTACACGTATTCGCTTCCCAGGCGTGCAGGGGGACGAACGCTAAACGTGTTGGTACTTTTTTGTCTTGGAGCGCCCCGCTCACCTGTAATAACGTATGAAACTTCTGTTATTGTTTTTACTTCATTTCGTCTTCCCTGCCGAACCCTCTTCAGTGGTCAGTCTGGTTCGAGCTCCAAGCAGAGGCTGCTCAAGGTCATCGAAACTCCGTGCCCATAGCAACTGGAGGTGCCAGCTCGCAACAACTGGTGGCAGCGGTAACAAAGCCAATACAGTATTTGTCGCATTGCATAGCACGGCTATGCGAGAGCACATGTACGGGCTAGTTTCCTTTGCGCCAAAAGGTGAGAAATGAAATAGGCGAACTTACAGCATTTCCTTGCCAGCTTCACAAACTCTTTGCATCCCATAGATAAGTGCCGTGTATTTGCATAATTTTCATGCCGACAGAAATTGGCGCATTGAGATGCACTGAACATGCCTGATGAAGTTAGCTGATTGAATGCTTTTAGTTCGATAGCAGTTATATGGGGCCCTATAACGTAAAACTATACCAATATGTTTTCATTCCAATCTCCTGACGCCCAATTTGCGTAACCGTCGTCGCAAGCGTCGGTCGGTGACCGGTACGGTTATCTGAGGAGACCAATCAAACGCTCTCCTCATTTATAGGAGGTCACTTATGTTTGCTTTTAAAACGAATAACATTGCCTACACTGAACGGCTTGTCTTATCTAAGTGGCTGACAAGAGGCGAGGAGCACGCTCAAGTGGAGAGGGATTAGATGGGGCCGAGCCAGTGCACCGAAAATCGATAACCGGATGAAGAGGGTGGTGTCGGCGTCTGCGATTGGTCCGCTTTCCCTTACTTAGCTTGCGGTGGCTGGTCTAAAATAGCGGCGGCATGCAACGTAACGTTAAGAATACTGCTGAACTGGATGCTCAGTGTAGAATAGTTGGCAGAGCGAGGTTGTAAACGTGCCGAAAGCGCTCGAAAATGTTACACGGCCACGCAAAAAGTTTTTTTTTTTTTTGTACGCAAATAAACCCATGCTCTCCGGCAGGTGCGAGTAGCCAGTGCCTGAGCGATTGGCGGCAGCCCTCTTTTCTTCCTTTCGGAACGGGGCAGCATTCGGCTATTCAGAAAAAAATTCATAAAAGAGTTTTGTTCGGCATAGTAATACATCTTTAACGGCTAAACCTTACTTTGACGCGGTGAGTTTTCGCGGTTTTGTGACGTTGCATGGCCGGCAGGTGAAGTTTGTGCAGCCCTAAAACTTTTGACCTGTAGCCGAGGTCTAATGGCGAAATGGCGTCAAATAATAAATAACTGTTTTTCGATTGTTCGATCCAATCATGCGTAATCAGCGTGTACACTTCACGTCAGCTGGGAGCTATAAAGTTTTTGTGACGTGGCGTGACCGACAGGCGAAGTGAGGGCGGTCCAAAAAAGTTTTTGACCAATCGCGGATGGCTGATTACATGAAAGGAATGGAAAAGTTTGGAATAGCTTTGCGCTATAGCGTTCATGCACTCTGGAGGCACATTCAAGCCGTCGTCGCCCCCGCCAGAGTAGTCGTGCTGTCATAGTTACGGAGCATGCGGGGAACGCGTTCGGATGTAACGCGGAGTCCGTTTCCCTGCGAAAGCGACGATCGAGACGAAGGGGACGCATGGCGCATTGTCAAAGCTACGCTCAATCGCTAAGGTGCTTGAGGAGATGCATGGGCGCTATAACCTAGACGTATTCCAACGTACTCCTATTGCATTTCTGCCATTAGCGCTCCAAGATTGGTAAAAAAGTTTCGAGCCACGCCCACTTCGCCTCTCTGTCACGCGACGTCACGAGAAGCGCGAAAGCCCCTTATCTGATATCAGTTGTACGTACTTATGGTGCACAATTAAGCCGAAAGAAACTAAAGAAATGTTTCTGATTGTACGCCTTTTTCGCCGTTGTATATAGCCCTCCGCTATTGGTGTGACCACTTCGCCTTACTGTCACGCAGTCGTCCAAAAAGCGCACTAACTCGCCACTTCAACGGGACCTGCACGCACTAAAGATGCATTATTATTCCAAACAAAACAAACTATCAACAGCCATTCATGACTTTGGTCAGTTAAAAATGGGCTTTGACGTACATCTCCGCTATAGAATTTTTTTTTGTCAGCAAGCTTCAGAAATTAAGACCCAGGACACATCACGCGTCCACTCTCAGTAACTCTTTACTTTTATGATGTGAAACGCCCTTTCCTCACTTAACCTTGCATGGTCACCACACCATTTCCCGCTCCGGCCTCAGAACGTCCGCCTTCTCTTACCGCACGCTCAGCAAACTTCCCGAAAGCGATCCTCACCTCACCACGTGAGAGTGAGGGCAGATGAGGATGAGGAAGGCCCTCGTGAGGGTACCCATGTCTGGTAACAAATACAGTTTTTCGAACAGTCCCATATACGCACTTTGTCGCTGTCGTAAAACATTCAACATCCACAACCAACTTTCACAGGCCTTTTTTGGATTCCCCTTTATAGAATGTCTTTTTAGAAAGTCTTCGCTATCGTAATACATGATCCTTACCTTCGTTAAAGGCATCAGTTTTCTATATCCTACCCATATTCTAAGGTTTCTCAAACGACTCCTTAAGTTAAATAATAAAAGTGGAATGAATGAGCGTCGGATTAGTATAGGCCAAATATTACGAGTCATGACTTATTTCGGCTTTAACTTACACGACTATGTCCTTTCTGTATTTCATTGCAGCTTAGGAATAACATGGATGATGACAATGACAGATTATGCCTCTGTGATGACGGTACATTTATGATGGTGATGGGGACCTATCCTGGACGATCCTCTTGAAGAAATTAGAAGAAATAAATGTTTGGAAGCGTAGTTTGTTCATAAATGTATTCGTTATCTGGCACGAGGTTACGAAAATATTATTACGCAAATGGGTTCATTGTTTCGGTATCTCTATATGGATGCTGTCCTCGTTGCAGCCAAACCTGTACCGTATATATACATTTCAATCGAGCCAGGAGAAAAGGCCTAGCAAGTGGCAAGTGGTGAGCCTTTCCTCCTCTCTGGCTTTTGCGATCCGTCGTGGTCCTGCTTGAATGTGTTGTCATTTGTGAATGTGTATTGTGCTGGGGAACAGTTTGGATATGTTTTAGCTCTTTCTGCGAAAATATCTACGTCTTGCATATTCATGACCATTACGTAGCCTTCAGGTGCAGCACAAATTACGTACAACATGCAGAAATTTGTCTTGGCTACGCTAACATGCGACGTCCATCGCCTGCCGCGGTATTTATAGCCACGTGCGTAGTGTGATCTATATTGTCTGTAACTCTCCACGATAAGCAGCGGGCTTTGTGGACTGTCGGCGTGAATTCGACAATCTTCCCAGTGTCTGATCGCTTGGCGTAAAAACTTAAATGCAAATGTGTGTGTACAGCCAATTCAATGCAACTCCGAAACACCTAAGCGCCACTTGTTATAGAACATTTCAAGTCTCGCATTTCAAGTCTAGTATGCTGTGACCGCGTTAGCGCCCTGTGTGACGGCGATGAGCCAACACTGTCGTTGGTAAACCAAGATTGTACAGAACGTTTATGCCTTGGTATTGCGTATTTTCCCTTTCAAGAAATAATATCAAAAACGGATCGCGTAAAAAGCATTTGACGGCGTTTACTTAGAACCCAATCTCCGCGAGATGGGTTAGTCCATCGTATATAAGGAGGGCCAAAAAATACCGAACGAGAAAAACTGCATTACCCTTTTAAGGCATGTGGAGATTGCTTGGTGCGTTTTGATTTGACGTTACTGAGGGGTACATAGAACGGAGGCGACAGTTTGTGTGAACAAGGAACGCACGGATAACACAGGCTTGCGAGAGCGAGGGTGACGTGGCATCGCGGCGGTACCACTCCCTCTCAAGGAACACATGGCGCGCTATCGAAGCGGCAGCTGTTCCCCTTTCACTCGCTCAACTCCCTCGCGGCACAGCTCTTGACGTGGCGTCACATCTAATGACAGCAATGGTTTAGATGCCGTTTCGTTGCTGCAGGCGAAAGGCGCCAGCAAGTGACATGCGCTCAATGGGCCATTTGATGCTTTCGCATCTAAAACGAAAGAAAAAAAAAAAGGAACACGGGCTAAGTTTCAATAAGGCCACGCTTGGTCATGCCGCATGCTCTGCCCATGCGCTGTAGACCAAACTTCTACCGCGTGTCCCAGTTAACCTTAGCAAAGCTGTTCAATGAAAAAAAGAAAATACGCGGGTGATGTGCTGTGGAATACGCGGCGTCTAACTGATGCCTCAGCAATTGCTACTAATCACCTGCTGTTTCGTGGTTGTATGCCACTGTGTTTCGTATGATTTCGAGAAGCCGCGCGAAAGAACAAAGAACTGAGACCAGCATTAAGCCTGTTTCACATGAGGTGATTTTCGTCCCACCGGAAGTGCGATTTCCGTCGTTTGCGATGAAAATCGCAGTCGCAGTGCCGACCCACCGATTTGAGGTGCATGTTAAAGAACCCCAGGTGGTCGAAATTTCCGGAGGCCTCCACTACGGCGTGCCTCATAATCAGAGAGTGGTTTTGGCACGTAAAACCCCATAATTTAATTTTTTTTAACCCGCCGATTTTCGGCTGCGACCAACCGGTTGGTCGCACCATCGCATTGTCGCAGCGATCGCTGCGATTTTCCGTCGAAATTGCGCGGAGAGCTATCGCGGAGCTATTTCGCCTGTTTGTTTTGAGAAATGGCGTCTCGCACAAGTGCAATGCCGGAGACGTGGATTGCCGAATTCGGTACGTAAGGGAAGGGAGAATAAAAAAACTGGTCCTGCAGATTCCATTCTCCCGTTTCTATGCGTTTGTTGACATGCTACGCAGCAAATTAAGTGCATTTCCACGTTTGCTTCGTACGCCTTTGCGAGTTGTCAGTACTAGGAGGTGTTCGATCCCCACCAGACGACGAGGTCGTCACAAGTTTCTTTTGTTCAGTAGCGTGCAAAAATCACTCTTACGGAGCAGCTTGAATTATTTCAACCTCGGTAAGGGTAAATGACAAGACAGCCAAATACCCGAAGTTTCAACTTCGCGCGGAACGCGGTACCGTACAGTTGCAATTTCTTGTCGGTTTTCACGCGTGAATTTCCCGATGCATCTTGAAAGCTTATTTATTAGTAAATTTGACAGAGAAAAAGTGTAGCCTATCGTAATGAATTTGCTACGATAGCATTAAGTCCGTGGCTTGAATAAATATTACATGCACGTTAAGTTGCACCACTTCTATGGAGAATATTTTTTCTTGCACAGAAACCAATAAACAATAACTATGTTGCGGACTTTGTATCCTTACTGCATCTGTAATAACACTTGCTTTGAAAGTAAGTAACTCTACAGCTAGTAGATTAAGTAAATTACTTGCTTGCTATAGTGGCACCGTGACAACGTACCCTCCTGCATCGTCATGTAAAAATTGTGCGACAATGCGAAAAGAAGGCGAACGGCCGGTTCTTGTGGGGATAAAACAGTATAAAACGACACGCTGAAGAAAAGTAAATCAAAACTGTGCAGTGAAGTCAGCCAGTACAAGCAGTTCTTGCACGTTGTCAGGATTGGGGGCTCAATCCCATCGCTCGAGATCCGTTGCCAAGATTGGAGTCCGGCATGAATTCGAAGGTAGCTGGCCCATGCCGTCGTCCAACTTAAACTCGCTGAGGACGTTGATGAAGGGAAGAACTGCTTCTCATCGAGAACGAGGAAAATGGGTTTATTTACAGAAATTAAATCAGTCTAACGTGACTGCTTAAGAAAAGGAGTGTGAGTCCAACATGACTGCTCAAGAGAAAGTGTGTCAGTCCAACCTGACTGCACGATAGAAGTGTGTCGAGCCTCCGCACAACAGCCGTTTTTAACCACTCGGTCCTCCGGCGATGCAAGGCAGCGAATTTTCGTTTCGTCATCGCAAAACTAGCCGCCTCCCGCGACCGGTTTACGCACACACACACGCAAACACACAGGTGCGAAGGACTGGAGCCGACGACAGAGGGGAGTCGTTCCGCAGTGTCGTTTACGCCCACACACACGCAAACACACAGGTGCGAAGGACTGGAGCCGACGACCGAGGGGAGTCGTTCCGGGAAGCTCGGAGACATTCTGGGTAGCTCGTTGTCCCGCTGCGGCTTGCTCGTGCGTAGCAAAGTCAGGTTCGCGCTGGGGATCTCGGGCACAATAGTTCGTCCGTCGAACCTGTTTCGTCACAACAGAGGTGGGGCTCGTGGATGGAGGCGGTTTTCAGCCCAAAGCCCGCTTCTTCGAACGCAGTCTAGCTGCAGCGATGGAGAGTGGGGGATGCGCGCCTTGTCCCCCAGTCGTAATTGGGTGGCAATTTTTCCTTGCAGCTCGCCATTCTTAACAGCGCCTCCATGGCCCGAAAAATCTCAACTGTCTAGCGCTGACAACCGCTAGGCAGGAAGATAACGGCAGGTGGTCAGTGGGGGATTGATGTCTTGGCTCGCAGCGACCACTTGTGTATTGATGTCACCGCCCCAAAACACCCAACAAGGACAGGCAACTGCAAAATGAACCCCACAACACGGCTCTGCGCCGAGATGACGTGCATTGGCTCTTACTTTAGACTCGCTAGGCTTCAAAAAAAAAAAAAAAAAAACCGAAGTGCAGAAACAAAAAATGCTGCATTTCGCTATGCCAATTTCTGAAGCAAATTCCTGCTGACGAATTCAGCAATCTTGGAGGGAATCCTGCTAAATGAGAGGGGATCTTCTTCGCTTAATAAAATTATCACTAGTAACCCTAAAATTTAGGCGGGACCCTCAAACGCAGAATTCAAATTAGCCTGCTCAAACCATCCCCATTGCTATGCAACTTTCCTTTCTTATATCTAACGGAGAAGTTGTACTCTTGGAGAGTGAGGCTTCATCGGAGCAAGCGGCCATTTTTGTGTGACATTTGATTGAGCCACGTCAGAGGACAGTGGTCGGTCTCGAAGATGAACTTCGCTCCATACAAGTAACACGACAACTTCTGTGCGGCCCAAACTAAACAAGCACATTCCTTCTCTGAAGCGCTGTAGGCTTCCTCTCTTACATTTAGTTTACGGCTGGCATAGAGGATAGGGTGCTCCTTGTTATCGTCGCCGACCTGACTAAGTACCACGCCCATACCTCTGTCGCTTGCGTCGCATTGAACTATGAATTTCTTTGTGTAGTCTGGCGCGCGAAGCACAGGGCGAGAAACCAATAGCGTTTTCAAACTTTGGAAAGCGTTCTCCTTGTCCTTATCCCAGCGTACGTTACTCGGTGCTCCCTTTCGGAGGGCGTCTGTTAATGGACTTGCCATTTGCGAGTAATTCGGAATGTACCGTTGATAGTACCCCACAAGTCCCAAAAATGAACGAAGGTTCGTTTTTGTGCGCGGCTGAGAAAATCCTCCAATCGTAGCTATTTTCAGCTCCGCCGGCCGTCTCATGCCCTGACCGACAACATGGCCCAGATAAGTAACCTGGGAACAACCAAACTTACACTTTTCCGCTTTCATCGTCAAGCCGGCTTCCCTCAACCGGGAGAACACCTGTTTGAGGTGCGATACGTGTTGTTCCCAGCTGTCCGAAAAAATTGCTACATCATCAAGATAGGGCAAGGCGAACTCCTGCAAGTCTTTTAGGACAATATCCATTAACTTAGAGAAGCTAAACGGCGCGTTCTTCAGCCCGAAGCTGAGTGCGAGAGGGCGAAAAGTGCCTACAGGCGAGATGAATGCAGCATAGCGGCTGGCACTTTCTGAAAGGGGAACTTGCCAGTACTCCCGCACGAGATCTATAGTTGAAATGTATTTAGCAGCGCTAACTCTTTCAATTCATTCCTCAATGTTGGGTATCGGGTACAGCTGATCCCTAGTGATGGCATTTAACTTCCTGTAGTCAACACACGGACGAGGGTCCTTGTTAGGCGTTTCTACCAGTATTAGCGGTGACGTGTAGTCACTCTCAGCGGGCTCAATAACTCCTAACTCTAGCATGCGCTGTATCTCTGCCTCCATAATCTCTCTCTGTCTTGGAGACACCCGGTAAGGCTTTGATCTTACTGGTTCGGTCGACGTCAGCTCAATTTCATGCGTTATCAGTTCGGTTCTACCCGGCCGATTGCTGAATCTGTCGAGATATTCCCCTAACACCTCTTTTAGCTCATCTAGCTGATCGGGTCTTAGAGCGTGCGAGCTTACCGAGTGCTCGACTACTTCTTCTAGGCCGATTTCAGAGTTGGAGGTCGCCCTATACTCCTTAAACTTGGTACCAATGCCATCCGGCTCTTTGATGGTATAGTTAACGACTCCGCTCCGCTCTACATACGGCTTCATCAAATTACAGTGACATATCCTCACTTCCTTCCTGCGACCGGGCATTCTCAAAGCATAGTTAGTATCTGAAAGTTTGTGCAACACTTTAACGGGCCCGTCCCAGTGAACTTCAAGCTTGTTCTTTCTTGAAGGTTTGAGGATCATTACCTGGTCTCCGGCGTTAAACGTACGAAGCCTCGCATTCTTGTCGTAATAGAATTTGGCGTTCTTTTGAGCTACTCCCATGTTCTTTCCGACTAGTTCTTGGGTTGCGCTGAGCGGTTCCAGTAAATTTAGCACGTATTCAACCACTGTTGGACTCTCCCCTCTTTCTTCCCACATCTCTGTTAACATTCTCAGTGGAGAACGGAGTGTCATCCCATACACTAGTTCTGCTGGTGAGAACCCTGTCGCTTCATGTGGAACCGTTCGCAAAGCAAACAAAGTTCCCGGCAGACAGTTCTCCCAGTCCTCCTTGTGCTCGTAACAGAGCGCACGCAAAACTCTCTTAAGCACCGAATGCCACCTCTCTACACTGTTTGACTGAGGGTGATAGACAGAACTGTGTATTAACTTTACCCCTCACTTTTGCAAGAATGTGGAAGTCAGTGCGCTCGTGAATACTGACCCTTGATCTGCCTGAATTTCGGCTGGAAACCCAACTCGTGCAAACACTGTCAAAAGCGCGTCTACTACTTCGGTGGAACTGAGCTCTCTCAAAGGGATTGCTTCTGGAAACTTGGTAGCCGGACACAGCATGGTAAACAAGTACCTGTAGCCCGATTTTGTTTTTGGAAGAGGCCCTACCGTGTCTATTACAAGTCGTCTGAAAGGCTCTGTTATTAAGGGCACTACCTTCAGTGGAGCTTTCCATGTCTCTCCTGGTTTACCAGAACGCTGGCAGGCGTCGCATGGTCTTACAAAGTTTTCTACGTCTTTGAAACAGCCAGGCCAGTAGTATTCCATAAGCAATCTTTCCTTTGATTTGTTTATGCCTAGGTGGCCGGACCACCCATTTCCATGACAGAGACTCAAAAGGTCCTCCCTATACTTAGTAGGTACGACTAACTGATCTAAAATCCTACCCTTTCGATCTCTGTAGTGCCGATACAACAAACCTCCTCTCTCATGTATCGTCACGTTGCGCCTAGCAATGCCTTCTTTAGCTGTGTCATGTAATTTAGCTAAGCTCTCATCATTATTTTGCTCAGCTGCCAGTGACTCTTTATCCACACGTAAGAGCTGATCAAAGTTCTTTGAGGCTGGTGATAATAACAACCCTGTCTCGCTTGTGAGTGCGTCAGCTTGCTCTTCCTGCAGGCTAGAACTTTGACACTCAAGTGCTACGCTCTCATTGAGCTGGTCAGCTGGCAGGCTCTCCTCAACTGTTCTTTTGTCCCTCGGGCCTAGCTCGGATTCGGGTATTGAAGTTATCCCCTTTTCTGCTTCCGCTGGAGGAGCTTGTGCATTTTCCACCGAAAGCGCCGCGATCTTACGAGCTTGGCCTCGGGTCAATGCTTGTACTATGCCCTCTCCCAGTTTGAGCCCTTTGTCACACAATAACTGATTCGAACGATTCGAAAAGATGTAAGGATACTGCAGTGACAAAAATTTGGAAACTGCAGCCTCAGTCTCTAGCTCCCCGAATGGTCCATTGATTTTGACTTTGGCCATGGGCAGACACACGCTGCGTTCTTCTACAATCTGTTTTATCCATGTTACTTCTCCGGTGAAGTCGTCTACCGTCACGTAAGACGGATGGACAATGTCCATCGTGGCGGCACTGTCTCTTAGCACTCGGCATGGTTTTCCATTAACTTGCAGGTCGTGAAGATATGGACTTAAAAGTTCCATATTCTCATCTTTTTCCTCCACGTAGGAGAAAACTACGCTAGACTTCTCGCAGTTTACAGCTATATGTCCCAGTTTGTGGCATTTGTAACAGCGCATTGGTCTAAAGGATTCGAATTTTCTTTTCTGTTCTTTTTGTGCGGTTTCTCCGTTAAGTTTCTCCTCGCTCTTTTCTGCGGGCTTTTCCGCCATGTCTACAGGCCCCGATCGTCTTGTCGGCGCACCCTTTTTGAACGGAAATGGTTTCCGCGGTCCATTTCGACCGTCCCAGTTTCCCTCCTCGGCGTTCAACTTTCTACGGGTTGCGTACTCTTCGGCTAATTCAGCCGCCCTTTCCACAGTGTTTACATTACCTCTGTCTTGCACCCACAGTTTCACAGCTGGGGGGATGGTTTTGTAAAACTGTTCTAGACACATGCATTCAATGATCATGTCTCTGCTGTCGTACGCTTCCGCGCTTTTAAGCCACTCGACTAGGTTGGCCTTTAAGTTATATGCAAACTCCGGATATCCCTCGCTATCTTTCTTGCCTGGGCTCCTAAACCTTTGCCGAAAAGCTTCGGCTGAAAGGCGGTATTTCTTCAGGAGACTAGCCTTAACTTCTGCATAATCATATGCATCCTGTGCACTCAGTCTGGCTATTACTTCCGCCGCCTCACACGGCAACATAGACAGCAACCGCTGTGGCCATGTATTCGGGCCGAAGTTCATCTTTTCGCAAGTCCTTTCAAAATTGCTTAGGAACAAGCCTATGTCGGTCCCGACCTCAAATGGCTTCAATAGCCTGTCCATGCGGTACGATTCTGCCTCACTTGATCGTCCCAGAGCGCCTTCACTTCCTTGAGACAACTCCAAACGTTTGCTTTCAAGTTCAAGTTGCATTTTTCTTAACTCGCGTTCTTCTTTCTCTTTCCCGTTCTTCTCTTTCTCTTTCTCTTTCCCGTTCTGCTCTTTCTCTTTCCCGTTTCTCTCTTTTTGAGAAGTTCCAATCCCATTTGAATATCTTCCTCACTGGCCTGTTCGGAAATGATATTGTTACGTGTAGAAAGACACATACAAAAGAGGCTGTTTACAGACTATTTACACTAGAATGGAGCCAGAGCGCCAGGCCGACATTCACTCGCGCCAAGGGCACAGACCCACTTCGTCGTCGTTCTCACGGCGGCTCGTCTCTCGGGTATTTACCGATCATATCGTAATACTACCCCCGGCGGCAAAAGCGCCGTCACGGTGCAGTTAAATACCCAAGGCACGTGGAGATTTGTAGGGCTTGAGTCGGGCGACGTGGACAATGTCACTGTTTGTCACAGCAGAGGACGTAGTGGGCGTGGCGAGAACGATTTCGTAGGTGACATCTGTCACTTGGCGAAGCACGCGATATGGGCCCGTGTAGCAGGAAAGCAGTTTTTCACAAAGGCCAACTTTACGCGATGGTGACCAAAGCAACACGAGGGTGCCGGGGACAAAAGTGACATCACGGTGACGGAGGTCGTAGCACTGCTTTTGTTTGTCTTGAGAGACTTGTAGACGAGCGCGCGCAAGTTGGCGAGCATGGTCAGCATGGGCGATGGCATCACGGGCATAAGCGCTAGTTGATGCTGTGGTGGACGGAAGCACAGTGTCCAGTGGTAGCGTCGGTTCACGGCCATACAATAGGTAAAAAGGAGAAAAGCCAGCAGGGTCAAGAGGGTAAGAGTTATACGCAAAGGTGATGTAAGGTAGAGCCTGGTCCCAGTCACGGTGGTTGTCTGAAACGTATTTGGATAGCATGTCTGTAAGGGTGCGGTTCAAACGCTCAGTGAGGCCGTTCGTTTGAGGGTGGTAGGAGGTGGTAAACTTATGCTGTATTGCGCAGGCACGCATGATGTCGTCAATGACTTTGGCTAAGAACGTACGGCCACGGTCTGTTAGCAATTGACGCGGAGCACCATGAATCAAAATGATATCATGCAGGAGGAAGTCCGCAACATCAGTTGCGCAACTGGTCGGAAGAGCGCGTGTTACGGCATAGCGGGTCGCGTAGTCCGCCGCGACTGCAACCCACTTGTTTCCTGATGTAGATTCCGGAAATGGGCCGAGAAGGTCTAATCCGACACGATGGAAGGGCTCGACAGGGATGTCGAGCGGCTGCAGGTAACCAGCGGGGACCTGGGAAGGCTTCTTGCGTCGTTGGCAAAGTTCACAAGCGGCGACGTAACGTCGCACGGAACGGGCAAGGCCCGGCCAGAAAAAACGGCGACGTACACGGTCATAAGTTCTAGATACGCCGAGGTGTCCTGCCGTTGGTGCGTCGTGAAGCTCTTCTAAAACGGTTGAGCGGAGTTGTTTAGGCACGACAAGTAGGAGCTCAGAGCCGTCGGGATGAAGGTTACGACGGTACAGAGTACCATCGCGGAGGACAAAGAGGCGTAGTGTGGCGTCGGCCTGAGTGTGTTCAAAACGGTCGATGAGTGCTCTGATGTAGGCGTCACGACGTTGCTCGTCGGCGAAACGAAGCAGCTGCGACACAGAGAATATGCAAGCAGCACTGGTAATATTGGAGGAGTCAGGGTCGTCAACAGGGTAACGCGACAAGCTGTCAGCGTCTTGGTGCAGGCGGCCAGACTTGTACACTACGGAATATGAAAATTCTTGTAGCCTCAAAGCCCATCGACCAAGCCGGCCTGTAGGATCTCTTAGCGATGAGGGCCAGCAGAGAGCATGATGGTCAGTGACTACGGAAAAAGGGCGACCGTAAAGGTAAGGACGGAACTTCGCTACCGCCCAGACTACAGCAAAGCATTCTCGTTCCGTAATGGAATAGTTGCGCTCCGGTGGTGTGAGGAGGTGGCTCGCATAAGCAATAACGCGATCCTGGCCACGCTGACGCTGGGCTAAGACGGCACCTACGCCATGACCGCTGGCATCTGTACGCAATTCTGTAGGGGCATCAGGGTCGAAGTGGGCGAGGATGGGTGGTGAGGAGAGAAGAGTAACGAGACGAGAGAAGGCGGCGGCTTCTGCAGTACCCCACGAGGACTGTACGCCTTCCTTCAAAAGATTAGCGAGGGGTCTAGCAATTGCCGCAAAATCTTGAATAAAACGACGAAAGTACGAGCATAGCCCTAGAAAACTTCGAACGTCGGCGGCTGTCTTCGGAACCGGATAGTCTCGGACAGCGCGAGTTTTGTCAGGATCAGGCTGTACTCCGGAAGCGTCAACGAGGTGGCCCAGAACAGTAATTTGGCGGCGGCCGAAACGACATTTGGACGAGTTAAGTTGCTGCTTCGCCTTTCGAAATACATCAAGTATAGCTGTGAGACGCGCAAGGTGAGTGTCGAACGTGGGTGAGAAGACGATGACGTCGTCGAGGTAGCAGAGACAGGTGGACCATTTGAAACCTCGGAGCAAGGAGTCCATCATACGCTCAAAGGTGGCAGGGGCGTTGCATAATCCAAACGGCATTACTTTAAATTGGTATAGGCCATCAGGTGTGATGAACGCAGTTTTTTCTCTGTCCATATCGTCAACAGCAATCTGCCAGTATCCAGAACGAAGATCAATAGAAGAGAAATAGCTGGAACCGTGGAGGCAGTCAAGGGCGTCGTCTATACGTGGGAGTGGGTAGACGTATTTCTTAGTAATGTTGTTCAGCTGACGGTAGTCTACACAGAAGCGCCACGTGCCATCCTTCTTCTTAACCAACACTACAGGTGACGCCCAGGGACTCGAAGAAGGTTCAATGATGTTTTTGTCTAGCATTTTGTTCACTTCGATTTGAATAACGTGGCGTTCCGACGCAGAAACTCGGTACGGTCGTCGGTGAATAGGAGGAGCATCGCCAGTAAGAATCCGATGCTTGACCGCGAGCGTCAGGCCTAAAGGGCGACCGTCGAAGTCGAAAATATCTCTGTAGGCCGATAATACTCGATAAAGGTCTTCAGCCTGCGCAGAAGACAGGTCCGTCGCAACCATTTTCTGTATCTTGGCATCGGCGGCCGAGGCTGGCACGAGAGGCCTGCTAAGCTCGCAAGAAGGATCGGTTGATAAATTTGCCACGTGATGGTCGCCGAGACAATCAACGTTGGCAAGGCAAATACCTTGTGGTAGAATTTGCTTTGCCAATCCAAAGTTAAAGATAGGCATGAAAGTGCGGTTCGCAGTAACAGTAAGTATACTGTGAGGCACGGTAACGTCATACTGTAGTGGAATGTCGCGCAGAGGAGTGACGAGGTACTCGCCATCAGGGACTGGTGGGGAAGACAAGAGTTCAATATAGGCTATTGATTTTGGCGGCAGGCAAATAAAGCCAGTGGGGCGTAGGCGGCACTGGGGTGCGTCAGAAGGTTCTGCGAGAATCGGTAACTCAAGGCGAAGGGTACTGGCAGAGCAGTCAATAAGAGCAGAATGCGCGGAGAGAAAATCGAGGCCGAGAATGAGGTCGTGGGGGCAATGTGCAATCACGGTGAAGAGGACAGGAGTGTGGCGGCCGGCGATGCTAACACGTGCCGTACACATGCCGATGATAGGCACAGTACCACCATCCGCAACGCGGACGATGCGTGCCGACGCTGGGGTGAGGAGCTTGTTCAGTCGTCGTCGGAAGGCAGCACTCATAATAGAAAGATGTGCCCCTGTGTCGATGAGTGCCGTGACAGGATATCCATCAACGTCAACGTCAAGAAGGTTTTGGTTCGTGTTTAACGTGAGCAGAGGATTTGAGGGCAGTGTCGACAACGCAGCTTCACCTCCAGAAGCTACAGTGCCTAGTTTTCCGGCTGGGCCCGGGAGGTGATAGGCGACGAAGAGAAGCGGCGGGGTTGGGGCGAACGGGACTGACGGCGTCGAGGTGAGGGCGAGCGGCTGTAGCGAAGGTTCGGAAGAGGAGCATCAGCGGCAGTGCGTTCACGGCGGGTGGCATAGGGAACAGAAGGTCCAAAGGTGCGGGAGTAAGTGGCGGCGTATGTCCGAGGAGGCGGAGACCATCGGTTGCGTCAGTGACGAGCGACGTGGCCGATGCGACAGCAGTGAAAGCAGATTGGTCTGTTATCAGGGGTACGCCAATCGGACGGGTTGCGGCGAGATGTGGCGGAAAATGACTGTCGGGGACGAGGAGGGCCGGTGGAGAACTGGGGAACGCTGGGTTGAGATGTTGAACACACGGAGTTCAGACCCATGTTCTCAAATTCTTGTCGGACTACGGCCTGAATCATGGCAATCGTGGTTGCTGGCGGATCGGGAGGCGTCGTGGAGAAAGCTGGCGAACAGGCGGCCTCAAGCTCGCGGCGAACAATACGGGTGACGTCGTCACAGGTGGTGGCCTGACGCGATCGACCCTCACATATCGACGTAGCAGGGTGTTGGGTAGCCGCGTGATGTGGTGTATGATACGACGGCTCTTGGCTTGTTCAAGGCGACGGCATTCTTTAATGATTGTCGATTGTCGAGACATTGCCGAAAACAAGCAAATTGAAAGCGTCGTCGGCGATGCCTTTTAGGACATGTGACACTTTATCTGATTCAGACATAGCATCGTCAGCTTTGCGGCATAGAGCCAAGACGTCGAAGATGTAGGAAACGTACGGCTCTGTAGATGTCTGAACGCGAGACGCAAGAGCCTTTCTCGCGGCAACCTAGCGGCCAATGGGGTCGCCGAACAGTTCCCGTAGCTTTTCTTTGAAAGAGTCCCAACTGCTGATCTCTTCGTCATGCGTCTGGTACCACACGCGCGGCGTGCCGCCAAGATAAAAGATGACATTGGCGAGCATAATGGTTGGGTCCCACCTGTTATTAGCGCTGGAATGTTCATATAGCTTGATCCATTCGTCAACGTCCTGTCCCTCCAGGCCAGAGAACACACCAGGGTCGCGATGTTGGGCAACCGTGACGACGGGAGCAGTCGGACCAGCCGAAGCCGTTGCAGAGGCGGGCTCGTCACCGGGAGGCATGGTGACAAGCTCGACGTACCGACCACTCCGGAGTTCCGTGGCGAGGACGAGGATCGCTAACCTCCACCAGAATGTTACGTGTAGAAAGACACATACAAAAGAGGCTATTTACAGACTATTTACACTAGAATGGAGCCAGAGCGCCAGGCCGACATTCACTCGCGCCAAGGGCACAGACCCACTTCGTCGTCGTTCTCACGGCGGCTCGTCTCTCGGGTATTTACCGATCATATCGTAATATTATGCAATAATTCTGATCTTAGCATTTCCTCGCGTACATCTAGGCCCAGTTCCTCACCAACAATCAACAACTCGTCTCTCAGTAGTGTCCTTAACTCCATGACTGCTGCTTTACTGCCTTGATTCTGCTCTCTAAATCTAGCTAGGAAAACACAACCTAGCTAACACAGAACAATCTAGCTTCCCTACAGTTCTAAACAGAACAACCACAAAATGAAGCCTAGAGAGTCAAAGCAAGAATCAAGCACTCACCGCAGATACAGCACCATGTCGCAAAGTCCATCTCACCGCTGTCAGCCAGTTGTCAGGATTGGGGGCTCAATCCCATCGCTCGAGATCCGTTGCCAAGATTGGAGTCCGGCATGTATTCGAAGGTAGCTGGCCCATGCCGTCGTCCAACTTAAACACGCTGAGGACGTTGATGAAGGGAAGAACTGCTTCTCATCGAGAACGAGGAAAATGGGTTTATTTACAGAAATTAAATCAGTCTAACATGACTGCTTAAGAAAGAGTGTCAGTCCAACATGACTGCTCAAGAGAAAATGTGTCAGTCCAACCTGACTGCACGAGAGAAGTGTGTCGAGCCTCCGCACAACAGCTGTTTTTAACCACTCGGTCCTCCGGCGATGCAAGGCAGCGAAGGTCCGTTTCGTCATCGCAAAACTAGCCGACTCCCGCGACAAGGTGACGCACACACACACACAAACACTCAGGTGCGAAGGACTGGAGCCGACGACAGAGGGGAGTCGTTCCGGGAAGCTCGGAGACATTCTGGGTAGCTCGTTGTCCCGATGCGGCTTGCTCATGCGTAGCAAAATCAGGTTCGCGCTTGTTGGAACCGCACCGCTGGCACGAGTTGTTGCAACCTCAGCGCTGACGCCCGTTGTTGCAAATGGGTCGCAAGCCCCAAGGGTAGCGTTGGCCTGGCGGCCTGGGGCACAACTGGAAGCATCCGAAGGTCCCGGCAAAGCATGAGTCGACTGGTAACAGAACAACTTGTTTATTCTAGCATCGCAAAAGAGCGGCCGGTCAGGTCGACCGAAGTGGAGAGACGGGAGAGCACGTTACTCAACAGAAGAAATCGGAGCCTCTCTCTCGGTGTCCGGGGGCAGCTGCTCTTATACTCTCGGAGTCGAGGGCAAGAGGAAGGCCTCGGGACGAGGCCACGTGACGCGCGGCACGGACAGGCTGAGAGACACGTTGGGACGAGTGTAGTGACGCATCCGCCGGCCCGGCGCCAGTCAGACCTCCTCGCTTCACACTTGGGGAGCTCCTCTCCCTGACTGCCGCGCTTTGACAAGCGTGGGCACGAACATGCACACACACACACACGCACACTTGAAGACACGTAGCACTGAAACATGCCTGGACGCGCTTGGCGGGGAGGCGTATCGGCGGCGCTGAACGGGCCAAAATGTCCGCCGCTTTGAACGAAGCCCCGGCGTCCGTTGCATCCGCGCCGGCTATACCGCGCGTTGTAGGCGAAACGTAACACGCTGGAGACCTCGGGCACAATAGTTCGTCCGTCGAACCCGTTTCGTCACAACGGAGATGGGGCTCGTGGATGGAGGCGGTTTTCAGCACAAAGCCCGCTTCTTCGAACGCAGTCTAGCTGCAGCGACGGAGAGTGGGGGATGCGCGCCTTGTCCCCCAGTCGTAATTGGGTGGCAATTTTTCCTTGCAGCTCGCCATTCTTAACAACACACAACAGTAATGAAAATCTTCGAGCCTGTCCATGCGGTTGGGCTCTGCCTGGCAGGCGATACCATGGATGTAACAGCGAGCGGGAGCAGAGCGAGCCATCAACTTCTATATACCAGGCCTGTGCGCTCTGCTTCGTGACATCATGCTACTGGAACCGCAGTTTCCATTGTCAATTAGGAATGGAAAGCCCGTCCCGCCGATCTGTGACGAAAGCGGTGACGTCAAAATCACCTCGGTATACTTGGTAGCATCCCCATTAGATTTTATGGCAGTTGGGCAAGGTAGCATGACGTCATATATCGGAGCGCACTGGCCTGATGCTGTTTAGGAGGTGCTGAGCAAGCACGGTGAGCTGCAGCTGCTCGCTCTGCCTTTCGCGTTGTCGGGGGCCCACAGACTCAGACGCCGGGGCGCAAGGGCGGCGGCGACGAATAAGATGCAACGCACTTATTCGTCGACTACGACGTCCCCCCAGAGTATGAGGCGGAGGAACCAACCAAAGGAGAAAAACCAACGAATCCGATGAATAAATGTGTTGTCAACAAATGGTGTCGCCCGCAAACGTACTATCATCGGTCGAGAAGATGGCGTCATCAAAGAAAGAACACTAAACGCAAAGTGCGCGCGACACTACTTTAATGACAACTGTGTAAATAAAACTGAGCTGAGAAATCGCAATGTGGTCTGTTTGTCGTCTTTGCTTGTTGCGATCTCCTAAGCAGGAACATTGCACACGGAAACACTACGACGCGGCACTGAACTCAGCAATATTTCGCCGCAACGCTAAACGCAGCGACACAACTCAACGACACACCCAGCGATGAGTAATGCTCTCGCATTTACACATCATAATAATTGCTTAGGTGCTCCCACAATTTCTTTTTTATTGAAGAGCTTGGGTTATGTTAGAGCTGGGACAATGTATAGAATCCAGCAGCTACCAGTGCTTCGTATGTGCGTGTGTGTGTGAGTGAATTTTAAAAAGGGTGAAGAGATAAGTGCAGCGCTGTAACTGACTCCAAGGCGAGGTCACCGCAACAGCACTGTACGAGGAAAGGGAAGTGGGGCGTAAGAAAAGGGAGAGAAATAGATAGCCGAGTGGGGAGGAAGGAAGAAGGTGGCAAGTAAAAGTAATGAAAAAATACATGTAGTAGCGAAGTGGTTGCGGGGCCTAAAGCCACGCTCTGAGGTTTGTATCACAGAATTCAGTCAGTGCCGAAAATGCACGCTTCACGATGGAACTGTGAGCATTGGGGAAGAATAGGCACTGCAGGGTGTTGGATGGCAGGCCGCATCGGCGGTAGAAGGCGTACAGAGCCTCCATATCGGTCCCGAAGTCTGGGCAGTGAAGCAGAAGATGCTCCAGTGTCTTCACCCCGTCGCAGGTACCGCACATGGGGCTGCAGGTTCCCGTGAGCCTGTGCGTGCGCGCCGCTGTTGTGTAGCAGCTGATGCGTAAGCGGAGAAGGAAAGTGCAGTCAGCCCAAGAGAGGCCCGCACGCGGGAGCAGGCGCGGGGACGTTGCCACCACGACGCGCTGGTCGGGGTGTTGCGCAGTGAGGCTGCGCAGAACTGACGTTTTCGCCGCGTCAAGGGTCGTCACCAAGTGGGTGAGTGTGAAGCGCTCACCGTGCGCCGCCTTGGCGAGGGAGTCAGCCTCCTCGTTGCCTGGTAATCCCATGTGTGCGGTTACCCACTGGAGCGCCAGGTCGCAACCCTGATTGACGATGTGTCGCAGCTTGCAGCCCACTCGAACAACAAGGGGCACTCCGGCGTAGTCCCTGGCCAGCATGCAGAGCGCCGCACGAGAGTCAGTGAAGATAGCCGCTGACACAATGTCCCGATGTAGTCTTCTACGCTACTGGAAATTTGCTATGTTTCATTTTAATTCCACCAAATTAAAAAGAACGAAGTGCGATCAACGCGATTATTATTATTATTGTTATTATTATAAGAAAAACAACAAAACTTGCTTGAAACGCGTGCTGTTGTATACACCAACACATATCTTCACTTTGTGATTAATCTGAATTCTGTTTTCAACAAAAGCTTAGCTTTAAGGAAAAGTTTAGTGCACTCAACACGAACAAGAACGTAGAAAAGGCAACACAGCTCAGATGTTGATCTTTCTGAAGCTAGGCTTTTCTTGCATCACTAAGTTTAATCCTGTGGGTAGATGCATGGTTGCGTACAAAACATTCTTTATTAAAATACAAGCATCAGATTGCAGTAATCGTTATACACGTTACTCTATAAATATGCAATAGATGTATACAATACTTAAGGCAAGACAAATAACATAAAATGCACTAGAATACAGATGAACATGACCAAATGTAACTAAAAGATTACTTAAAAATGTTTTCGTTAAGGGTAAGACACGCAAGGACGACAACAAATAGATGTGGGTCTATCAAAAACAACAAAAATACAGTTCTTTATAAGGACGCTAAATATCACAAGAAGAAAAAACAAGAGACGAACAACAAAGATTCGCATATCTTGAACTATACTGCTCAGCGTTTCATTGGCAACGTGGAGGCTGGGAGGGGACACAACGAACTTATTGGAACTATTCATGTATAGCGCAAACAGTCCTCTTTTAAAAATGGCATCTTTCGCGCCTTCGCTTTGGCGAAATCAGATATAGTCTGTTCGAAGGATAGATCGCGGAGGAGGTCACTTTCAATGGACATGATAGCAAGCGAGTTCACCTTGTCGTCAAGGTGGCTCGAACGAAGGCGATTTTTTATCAGCGACAACTTGGAAAACGATCGTTCGGTCTCATAGTTTGCCACGGGTATGGTTAAACACATCAATAAGCTTTCTTTCGTGCAGCAACTTCATTATTCCCAGGGGACTCGTGTTCTGGCACACGGAGTTGGGCAGAAAGCTCGCAAACTGAACGATATCCGCGGAAAATGCTGGCTCCAAATCATTTCTGTAAGTTTTCACCAATTTCTCAGCCGGCTGTGCCAGAGAGGCCTCGCTCTTAACTTCTGTCAGCAGTTTTAAGAATCCGAACCTTTCGCAGAGTTCAGTGTAGGCAGGCTTTCGCATTTGCAAAGCAGAGCCTAGCCTGTCAAGTAGAACATTGTAGGTCTTTACGACAAACATTTCTCTACCTTGTAGCGCACTATCGCTTTTTCCGTCCGGTTGCTTACTCAAAACGATGTGTTTGCCCTCATCCTGATAACATTGATTGGTACTTAGCGTGCGTGCTCTCTCTTCGAAGGTATCAAAGAGAGGTCGCAAAGAATTAACAAAGCCTTCTAGTGAGCTCAGCAGGTCTACAGCAGTTTAAATGTCTAGGCCTGGTTTCTGAAGTTCTACGCTCGTTTTGTCAAGGCGCTCCAAGATTTCACTCCAGAAAATCGCCATGAATGCAGTCTCTAGTTGAGTCATTTTCTTGAAGAGAGAGTGCGCTTCGTTGAGTAAAGTGAGTAACGTGAGTAATCAACGTGAGTAAGGTCTGGGGTCGAATTAACAATTAAAGAGAAGTATTTTGCGCGTTTCACTTCGTCAACGAGACGTTCCTTGACAGTCTTTGCCATATGCTCGGTAAATTCATAAATGGTTTTTGAGAGATACCATGGGTGACCTTTTACTTTGTTCCCGTAGCGTTTGATATGCTCCTCTAGAAAGGGATCTAACTTGGCAATGGCATCAATAACTCCCATATAATTGCCATTTCTCAGTGAACCAAAAATCTCCTCCCTGCCCCTAAACGCTAGGTCGCACTCAGCTAGAAACTTAACTACAACGACTACGCGGTTGAACAACTCTGTCCAGTAAACGTTCTCAGTGACAAGATGCTTAACCAGCTCCTTGTCAATTGTACTGCTTGATTTAGAGCGGAGGAGTCATGCTGCCACGTAGTTGCGGTGCTCGACGCTATTTTGATGTGCGCAAACCTTTTCTTCGCCTCTTTTCGATTCAGAAAAGCCGTGCTTGGTGAAAGCACTGGTGTTGCTTGAAATCGAAAATAGTTTGCACATGAAACAGTAAACGGAACTTTTGAACTACGAGTACGTTAACCAGTGTCGCTCGTACGCCTTCCCATTTACAGCCTTTCGCACGGAAAGATGAGGTGACATATAGCGTTCCTGAGTTTTGTATTGCCTTTCGGAAGACGGAAAGCTTTCTGCCCAATTTTGAAAACACAATGGCCCTTTCTCAAGGCATACACTCCGAACGCCGTCAGTAATAACGTCCGGCCACTTAGCAGGGTCACCTCGGAGAATCTCGCAACGTACCTTTTGCTGCGGGGGTGTCTGTACTTCTCTGTTGCCGCAACGAGAAGCCGTCTGATTCGTCCTCTCGAGGCACACTCTATGAGTGGGAACATGATTATTTGAAGCCAAACTAACAGGAAACAAGTCAGTTGGTTCTTGGAGTGTTGTTTCCTGGCGCTCGTCAGTCGGAGGCTCATCGGGGAGGTTTCGCTCCTGTTGATTAGCAGTAGTAGAAATCGGGCGTGGCGGGCCGGACACCTGGAGCTCTGTGGCAGGGGCCCGGCCGAGTAGCAAAGACGTTGCTGAATCAGGAACAGGACAGGGCTCGGTTAGCGTCGGTTGCTGAGAAATATGGACGACCGAGGTTGGCACCATTTTCACAAGATCCAGACAACCAAGATGAGTGAAACCTTGCTTCTTGACAGAAAACCGTGGTGATGGAGTTGGCAAGTCCTGCACAGAAGCACAGTCGGTACTATAGGGAGTTTGACTCGCGGAAGCTGCATTCAGTAGGTACTTTGTCATCTTTGGTAGGTTCTTTTCACGCTCTTGTCTTTCTAACTTCATATTTCGTTTAAACACACCACTTTGATGCTTCCGACCGAGCATTTTCGCATGAATGGATGCTAATTGTTCACCGGGCGCTTCGTCAGTGCGACGCGACCACAGGTGTCCAACGGTGGCCGTCCCGATGACTGGCGCACGCTGCCTGGATGGTCCGTGGCTGGCCGAGAGTGGTGTATCCCCCGGGAGCTCCTCCGCGGGCGGAGTTATGCAAGCATAACCGGCGGCTCGGGGCTGAATCGCAGCCCACGATCAACTTCCATTTATAGGAACAGGCTCCAAATGCATCGGGGTTCTGTCCTTGAGGAATACGTGGGACGTGAACTCGCTTCCGCTGAACATCAGATCATTTTAAGGGCTTTTGTTCGTCATTGTACAGCAGCACATTACCAGTGACACGTACCTAGTTAGCAAAGTTAGCATGAAAACCGTTCATCGAACAGCCGCACACACCCACTGGCGCCTATCTGGTGACCCAATCTGTGCAAGCCTTGATGGCATGGGTAATCTACCTGCCAACCGCTTCTCCTAGAGCCACGTTCCACGTGGGTCCTGCATCTTGCAGGTATGTTCTAAATATGACATCTAGGAGCAATCCTGGAAGTGTAATCACCTTCAGGAGTGTAAGCTTTAGTGGACAGTGGCTACGCCAGTCGACCGAACGCTGCAGTGAAACATCGAATTGAATCCACTACATCAGGCAAAAGTGAAAGTGTCCTTGAAAGTGATCATTCGTGAATACAGTCCCTTGAAGAGGCTCTCGTGGATAGTTTACGTAAGCGTGGCAGTACGTATGAATTCCTCCATAGCGATTAGGGTCCCTTCCAGAGCTTGCGCAAAGGAGGCAATCCTAATCGAGGAATTCTGTACCACTTGGGTTCTATGGTGATGGAAAGTGCCCAGTGTGACTAGGTTATAAGACAGTAGACGAGAGAGATGGTCATCAACATAACCAAATTGGTGGAGTAAATTAGAATATGTGGTATGTACAGGGATTCCGTCTGGTATCATGAATATGAACAAAATGAAATAATTGCTGCTTCAATTTGAAACTGCAATTTTTGCCTGCCAAGTTTGGTTTTGGTGACCAACTGTTATTTCTTTAACTCCCTTTCATACCCCTTCTCGACTCAAACCCGTCTCGACTCTAATCCATCTGTAGGCCTTTGAAAAAGCCTAAAGTTCACGGCTCATTTACTAGAAAGGTCTGTCCCAACATCAACTGGTAAAGATAAGGTGTCGGGAATCTTGTAAATCAGATCTGGACCAAGATTTTGGAAGGATGCTTCTCTTTTGCTGTTGTCTTCAGCCGTCATTTGTGGCTTACGTGCTGCGGAGATTGGCTGCATAGCACATTACATAAGCAAACAATCCAAGGTTAATTTTATTTCCACAACACAGTCCCTGTGCATTTCCCTCCAAATACTGTAGTTGCAAGCCTGGTTTCTGATTTATTTAGCTCCATGCACTGTAGTTGGGGAAGGCTTCCTTCAGAAAGCCAGCAAAATTTTCCGAACTTTCATTATGGCTGATTCACTGCGAACACATTTTATTTTTGCAATAGGATCAGTCAATTAGTCTTTTTTGCAGTCTCAAGCTATAGTTGTTTCTTCGTGTTTTTCAGTTTTCGGTAGGTAGGGTAACAGAAACAGTCTATATGAAACCTCATATTTCTTGCAACAGAAATCAAGCATGCGGTTGGCCTCCATGGGACGTGTCCTTGTTGGGTTCAGCGAGCAAAGGAAGTCGCAGAGGCACCGGCAGCAAAGCGTTTTGGTCGAGCCGTGTCCATATGAGAGGGACCACCAGAGGCTCTAAATCTTCCTTGCAATTGTCAATACTAAGCTGTAGCTCGGAACATGACTCACTAGAATTTTCCAGGTCTAAATGTTTCTGGAGGTGAAGAAATGTCCAGAAACACCATAATTCTAGCATTACAACATACGGCTGTTGCTGGGGCTGCCTCACTCTGCCCCACTATCTTCAAACTCAGGGCGCCAAATTTTTGTTGCGTCTTTTTGTCAACCGCGCCCTCAAACTATTACAGCAAACCCCCCGCCCCCCCCCTAATCTAGTTTTTGCATGGTATCCACCCTTAGATATTTTGTGGACATTCCACGAGAAAAAATAATCGCTGTAGAATATAAAGCTATTGATACTCACTCATAACTTCTATATATTGTGATAACTTGGGCTGTTCTGCCATCTTTACTTATTTTATACCACCAGAAATTATACACTAAGCACTATAATTCCAACTGGTAAAAAGAAGCAATATTTAAGGTATTTGTTCTTTTTTTGTGCCACTAAAAGAGAGAGAAACAAGCAAAGAGAATCAGGCTGACCAGACAAACGCCAGCTGTGCTACCTCGCTTGGGGAAGCGACAAAGGATTAAAATGCGCTAAAGATTGTGTCTCGCATGAGCATGGGGGAGGGGGGGCACGTCCCACCATGTGTGCAAGCCTAGGGGCATAGTGCCACAACATTCAGCGAAATGTTCTCAAGCTCTGAAACAACGAGGTGACTGGACCCTAATCCCACGTATATACATGTGGCAATAGCGCCAACATCATCAACGCAAACAGCAGGCAGCAGTGTGCATGCGGCAGTACTTTTAAATTTGATGCTACGGTCATCAACCTGTTTTAAGCCCACTGCAGAACAAGGGTTTCTGCAGCTATCTCGAATTATTTCTGCCGTACCTCAACCCAGGTTATTTCGTGCCTGAAATGCCCTTGTCTCTCATTCTAATGTTTTTCTACCCTCAACTGCGCTTCTATTCCCTTGGCAACTGCTTAGTTAAGCCAGTGAACAAGATGCCATTTATACTTGCTGTAGACATATTGTGACGTGCCCGACTCCACTTGAGCTAATCTCACGTAGAATTTAATTTACTGACCTCAATATCAAGTCCAGAGGTTAGAGGTGGCACACATTGTACAGATCTCTGCTCGGTCTGATAACGTTATTTGTAGCCTAGTTTTATAAAATCTACCCTGCCACTGATCTCCCAAGCTGAGGCTGCTATCCAGTTGCTGCTGCAAATAACTCAGTTGTGTCTAGGGCGCACATGAGCAGCAAAAGGATGCCAAAAGTTACTGCCCCATTGAGAAAGTACAAGAGTTTGCAAAAAACCGATGATGGCCTGCATGTACTGGAGAAAGAAATGCGTTTTGTGTCTAGGTTAGCACAGCTTGCATTTGCTTTAAAATATATAAAGTATTTTACACATTTTACGTAATTCAGTTTGTTTATTGGTTTCAGGAAAGAAATAATAATGAATTTTGCATCCTTTCCACCATTAAATACTCACACTCAAGGTGCCACAAGTCCACTTTTTGTCGCTTGACTCCTTTGCAGAAAACTACCCCTCTAAAAATCTTCACCGGAACGTAACCTCAAGTTCTTGAGAAGAGCCATCACATTAGCCTTGGAACATGACAAGACGACTAGTTGCATACAGACTGTCACACTAATCTTAGAACGTGACAAGACAATTACTTACCCAGAGACTCTTTGCTATTTGATCTTATCTACGCCATTTCAACCCCTACTGCAATGTGGTTCAGGGAGCTATGCACGAAAGAACGAGGACATAAGGAAAGACTGGCATGGCGAGTGGTTTTTTCGTCAGATCCTGTTTCCGCACTTTTTGCACGGCCAACGCACTCGAACAACAGCTTTACTGCAGCTTCTTTTCCCCTATTTTAATCATCACCTTCTTTTTAATAAGGCAAATGGCGTCACTGCTCAGAAGAGCTTCTCTTGAAGTTTCCCAACAGCCAGTTCCGCTGTGCCTGCATGCAGACACGTTTACCTGCACGCTTTCCTGACAATAAACGACGCGGCATCGTGCTGCTACTTCTCGGTTCTATAATATAAATAAAAGCAAAACGAATGCTTGGCTGTTGCACCGAAAGTTGCCAAGCTCGATAAGCGGACCTGCTTCACGAAAAAAGCGTGAACTCGGCTCCCTAAAGTCAACTTCGCCGCAGTATAGTTCTGTTACGCAATAAATTACACACAAATGCACTGCGATGAAGCATGTTCAAAAGTGAAAATGTGCTGTATGTGTTCCTTAATTATATACGCGCGCACCCGCCGTCTCGCGCCACATCACGTGCACCGAGACGCCTAATAAGTGTACTGGCAAGCCTTCAGAGCTATTTTGGACGTCGCTGTGACGCTTTGAACCCTGGCTTTGTACACCTCGCAAGCCAGTGTTCATGCGGTGGAATTTTTCTGAAGTGTTGCATTCTACAATAACAGCAACGTGCTTTCGTGCTTTCCTGTGAAACTGTTTTGGCCGCGTACAAGTCAAGGAGTGTTTTTAGCCAAGCGCAGTTTTCGAAAGCGAAACGACGCTTTTGCCTCAGTGGTGCCATCACCCCTTCACAACGCAGTCACTCAACGTAATTTTGTATCTCACAGGGAGACCGTCGAACGCAGTCTGCTCACCCACACGCGTGGAACTGCACCCATGAGATCAGTGTGTCTTTTCCAAAGCTGCGTTGCACCAAATTATAAATACCAGTGCAGCAGCGTACGCAAAGAACAAACTAACACAAGCGCTTGTTCGTTCCGTGTTTCCGTACGCTGTTGCGCTGTTTTTATAATGTATTACCAGTTAGACCGGCGACACTAGGACTACTTGCTTTGCATCTAAGGCCACGTACCCTCACTCTATACTTGACTTAAAAGGACGTCTTGTTGGGTGAGTTGGTCACAATTCATCTTGGGTACTAGGCGTGGACACACACGGAAACAAGAAAGGAGACAGGACAGATCGCCAGGAGGCACACCACAAACTTATATAGCCGTCTTAGACGCAAGGAACACAATCAGATGAAGATTGATATGGAAGCGTACTGGGTAAATATTTCTTTTCAGCCCTATAGAAAGATACTGATGGCTCGCTGACGCCCATGCTTCCTTTCTTTCCCATAAAGAAAGCCACAATTGTTTCCCAAGCTTTTGTATCTTTACTCTTTGCTTGAACCTGTGCCCCTGCAATACATGGCTCACAAGAGCGTGACGGCCGAACATAACCAAGCACATAACCGCCACTCTCTTCTAAGCCATGTTTTGCAGGGCTGCAGATTCCAGCAAACAGTAAAGACACAATAGCGCGGGAAGTAATTCAGGCTTTCTTTATCGGAAAGAAAGGAACCATGTGCGTCAACGACCCATCAATATCTTTATATAAGGCTGAAAAGAAATATTTAACCAGTACGCTTCCATATCAATTTTAATCTGACTGTGTTCCTTGCGTCTAAGACGGCTTTATAAGTGTGTGGTGTGCCTCCGATTAAAGCTGTTGTATGTGGCGATCTGTCCCGTCTCCTTCCTTGTTTCTGTGTGTGTCCGCGCCTAGTACCCAAGATGAATCAAGATTTGACGTCGCACTTGGTGGCTGGCTGGGGTGCCAAGCATGTTCGGGATCTCCTGGCCGCTATCATATTAGCTGTAGCAAACGGTCTAGCTGGTTCAGTTAAATGGACAGTTGTGTCTGTCGCAGACTTTTTGCTTAACTCGTGATACATAGCGCAGTGGCCCCTTTCTAAATTTGGTATGCTTCACCGCAGTACCTTGTGGTGTGCCTCACCGCATAACAAGTATTGCAACGAAGCTAACGATACGAAGTTCAATTCTGCAACGATTTCTTAGAGACTTGCCTTTCTACCACCCACTTGCCAGACAATCAGAGGGGGAAGGGGGAGTCATATTTGTGAACACTGCCAAGGAAAGCAGTTGCCCGGATGAAGGCAGGCTCCCTTGTCAAAACGTTCGTACCAGCTTTTTCGACTACTCTTAAATCATCACAAGACGTTAGTGTATTTTGGCGAAGCATACCGATGGTGAGAACGGTTGACACGAATCCTGTATGAAGGGTTTCAGTCAGCTATGAAGCTAATGTTCTGGTTTCAACACAGCAGATTTTTCGGGGTAAACGGATGCTTCGAAAACTTTCCTTGGCTAAGTCCTTTAAGAGCACCGACTTTTGGGCTTGTTGGTTACGCATAGCAGATCACGGTCAAGCGCGCACAAACAAGGACAGAGTGAAGAGTAACCAACACAAGCGCTTACTTCGAACTAATCGCGCATTTACAAAATTGCCTCATACGAATAATTTCCTTCATGACGTCGCAAGTACGTCACGAAGCTGCGTGCAGAGAATATCCCTATAAAGACGTGCTTGGGGCCTGCGCCAGATTGGCTTAGGCCCAAGCGCGGCTTTACAGGGATCCTCTACACGCGGCTTCGTGATCTATCGAAGCCATCCGGTGGTATTCATGATCTACGCTCCTACTTCACCGTCGTTGACCATAGCACAGAATGTATTTGGCAGCAAATGCTGAGGAACCATCGGGGCAGCCAGCCTAAGCGGCCAAATACGCAGGAGTGCGAAGTGAAGACTATCAGTCAAGTTCGTCTACCGGAGAATGTGGAGCACATCCTCAGTCTTGGACCCAAGTTCGCCGCGGAGCCAAAGTTGAGTGCCCCGCAAAAACTGTCGCTAGTTCCACTTGTTTCGTGGCATGCAGATAGCAGTGAAGCTGAAGGATGTATTTCGGAAGGAATCGATGCGTTGAACCGAAGTAGAATTACAGCGCCATGTATATATTTAAGCCGTACCGCTTCAACTTTGCGTAAATATTACCTGTGCCTTCCCCTTATGATAAAGAAGGAGGGTGTGTGGTTTTGAGACGGAACCAATTTTGTAAAAATGACTTAGATGGAATTTGAGCTGTCATGCGTGGATCACAAAATGTTTCGATGAAAAAACTGCAGTCCGCAGGAAAAAAAACCCTTTGTAAAAAGCTTAACCTCACAAAGTTGGCGGAAAACATTGGGAATAGCAATGCTTCTTTCTTGAAAGTCATATTCACCGTGAAAACCCATAAAGTGGAGTGCCCCCTAAGGGTGATCGTCTCCGAGAATGGCACGTGGCAGAAATCGGTTGCACTCTTTCTACAAAAGAAGCTAAATTTTCTAAAAAGTGATTATCCCTTCGAAATCTAAAATTCTGAAAAGGTGCTAGGTTTTTTGGAAAATAATCTTGACAAAAGCTTTCTGGCCTCCTTGTTGGACATAATGGATTAATAGTGCTCCTTGCCACAAGAAAAACTCCTCCTTTACGTAGAAGAGTGCATAAATAGCTGTTGCTTCGTAGCATTCCAGAGTGCAGTAGGCATTCCCATTGAAGGTTTCCTTGAATTGCTAAGCTTTTATATGAAGAGTACTTGCGTTGAATGGAATGACCAGATCTTCATTCAAAGGAAGGGTTTCAGTTTAGGCCTATGCATAGCTCCTGTTCTTAAGGACACTTTGAACAGGACACTCCTGTTCTTAGGTATAACGCATTGTGATAGACTAATTTTTCGCCACCTCAAAGATTTTCATAATGCGAATGTGGTTAGATATGTGTACGATTTTTCAAATTTTAATGCAAGGAAGCGAAGATGGTTTTCCAGCCTGTCAAGCTCATATTTGCTTAGCGAACTGCGTTTCCTGCCACCCGTGGCCTGATATTCGCCTCGTTTCGTGGCGTGTAAAAATACAATGGCAATGTGCAGCTTTTACATGCAGCTTGTTTGTGTAGCCGTCGCAATAGCACGATCATTTCTTATTGCCTGAAAAAAAAAATGGATATCCAGCATGCGTAATGTACGGAAGACATTGGAGCCTCGCTGGGAGTGATGATTCCAGCCGATGTAAATCAACTCGTAGATCTTTTTCGCGAATTTCGCAATCGTTTAATATTAACGAATGAAATTCCAGATGTTGTTTTACGGTTTCTTTATTTGAAGCTAGAACTTTCTAACAATCATGTGTGCTGGGAGCACCATCCAAGGGCATATAAACAGCTGTTACATTATCATTCATTCCATTCGAAAGTTCTTAAAAGAGCAATAGCTGGACATTGCGTATACAAGGCCCAGATTAAATCTTATTTCATTCCGTGGCAAGAAGTTTCGAAAGGCAAGTGACACGACTTTTATCAGCAAGGTATCCTGACAGTGTTCTAGTATATATAGCTGAGGAGAAGTTGAAAAAAGAAACAATAAATTAGAGATACTTTCAAGATGGAAACAGAGTCCGCATTGTAGTAGTTCCGTACATGCACAATACCTCGCACCGCCTAAAAGAAGACAGGAAATCGTAGTAATATCAGAGTAGTGCTTTCCGCCCCTGATAAGCTTGGGAAACGTTATCAAATGACTAATCCTTTCCAGAAAAAGAAAGAGCTTTGCACTGTAAAGCATCGCGATTCTTTTGTAACGTGTGGGTCTGGCGTGGTATATGAAGTTCCCTTACCGTGTTGTTGCAGCTATATTGGCCATACTGGAAGGTGTCTGAATGAAAGACTTCTAGAACAGAGGCGGAAGGTGGCGAATTACCCCGATGGGAATTTTGCTGTGCATTGTCATGAGTGTGGAATAAAGAACAAGAAGCCGTGTAAACCCTTGTTCAACATACGTAAGGTAGTAGCCAAATATAGGAACCAGGATGGTGGGAGATAATTGAAGCAGATTGCATTAGAAAGGCGGGTCGATCGTGTGTCAGCGCACCTTTTGTTTTTCTGTCGTCCAAGGAAACCAAGTGAAGAACGGTAAAAAGAAAGACACCGACCAGTGAGAGAATACAAGAATACATGTGGCTACCCGTGATCGTTTGTAAACTCGGTAGAACGCCATTTGTCTCAGCCCCCAAGGCCTGACTGTGTGCTCCCAAGAAAACGCGCCTCTATACTATATGTGCCCGGTGTGAGCGAGGGCTTAGCCTGCGTTATACGCGGCTATGACGTTCAGGTAGCTCACCTGCCATCCTCGCCTCCCCCCCCCCCCCCCCCCCGCAACAAAAGAAGATTACGCCATTGGCTGGTAAACTTGAAGGACAAGCTTCCGAAGACAAAGTTCCCTGGCATCGTCTACGGGATTCCATGTGAAGACTACAACTGCGTATATATAGGCGAGACAGGCAATTTCGAACAGCGGTTGAAGCAGCATGTCAACGATGTCAAAAAGCAAAAAGTCGCATCAAACGCCTTGGCAGAACATGCAGGTATCTTGGGCCACAGTATTGATTGGGATAACGCCAAGGTATTAGAAAGAGAAAGAAATTTGACTTCGAGACACCAGTTGGAATTCCTCCTAATCCAAAATCCACTCTGTGAAGGTTGTTGACCAGAGAAGCCGTGTACGTGGGTGCCTTAGTGGCGAACTGTCCATTGCCGTGCATCAAACGCCGTATGCACATAAATGGAAGTCGAGGCGCGAGTAGTCGCTCCTCCACGATGTTCAGCCTCGGAAGATGAGAGGCACCGGGAGGGGGGCCGGGGGAGTATACATCCCATATATTGTTGCAGAACGCGGCACGACCCAATCTTACTAACGATTCCCTGCTCGTAGAACGGACACGTATCTAACCGCACTCCGAGCGCACACACTGGTTCACCATACCCAAGGAGATCGTGCGTTGGTCAATGTCCCGCAGTGTAGTAATGGTTGTGAGGTCACTCGGAAACTACAAGCGGTCAGACAAAACACTAGGCCACACAAAATTGGTTCCCCACAAACTCCCCCTCTGAAACCTGGCCGTTGCTCCGCAGAGACGTTCCAACTTTCTGGGATCGGGGCCACAAAGTTCGCATTTCTTTCCGCTGTCCAGTCCTGGCAGGCAGTACACTTACGGGGCCGCCACCACGGGAGAGCGGAAGGAAAGGGAGGAGATACGCAAGCGCATTTAACGCCGACAGAGGGAGGGTGGTGCGAACGTAGACATGGCCAACGTGGGTCAACTGTAGTATCTGTTCTTATCAGCTTAATATCCACGGGTTGTATTTGAACCTAATATATTAAACTTATTTGTGCAAGTTGCCGAAGTGCTTAAAGCCTGCTCCACTTCCGCCCCCGGTCGGCTCATGGGGGAGAAATTGTCGATCTACACGGTTCGATAGACTCACGCAGTTTTTTTCCAGAACCTAGCCATATACAGCTTCGCCGTAAAAGACAACGTGCTCACGATTACGCCCCTGCAATAAATTTACACCAGCAGCAAAGTAGAATACATTTGCTTACTGCTATATTAGCTGTTGTCTGTCTCTGTAATCACGGACCACCACGTGCTCTGCTGGCTTTTCTCACACAAGGATCCTACCGGCCGGCTTGGTCGCTGGGCTCTGCAGCTGCAAGAATATTCCTATGCAGTAGTGTACAAGTCGGGCCGACTACACGCAGACGCAGACTGTTTATCACGCTATCCAGTGGACGAACCACTCTCCAACCCTGACCCCGACACCGACGCTTGCGTTTTCTCCGTTCCTCAGCTGCTGCACATGCACATTGTGTGTTTCTTGTGGCCGATGCACGTGGGCGCCCCGACGAAGACGACGAACACTCTCTGGCTCTCGAGCTGTCTGCTGAAGTGGCCAGCGCTGCAGTTAGCCCTTGTAAATGTATTTTGTATGTAGTCTCCAGTCTCAATCCTTCGTTCGCGTAACAATATATATATATATATATATATATATATATATATATATATATATATACTAACGGTGTTCTGCTGCTCTGGACCTCTATCAGTTGCACTGAGCTTCTAGCAGACGCCGGAAGTGTCGCGTGAGCTGCTCTAACCTTCGCACTGTGGTGAACGCGGTTTAAGTCATATGCGATCTGGGACCTCAAAAATGTGCGACGGAATGCTGACGTGTTTCTCTCTCATTGTGTTCTGCTCCTACAGCCGGTCTCCGAAGGCGACGTGAGTGGAGGGGAGGTAGAACGACGCCATTTACAGAAAGACGCCCATCGCACGGGCATTTTCGAACTTGTTCGATGCCGTATACGCTAATGCTCTCCTTTATGGTTTCCATGGGTTGATCGCGGGATAGCGAAAAATATTGGTCCTTTGTGTCTACGAAAAACCTTCGCAATTTCTACAGCTTTCCTTCTTCCAGGAAAGTCTAGACTTAGCCGGCCTTCTGAAGAGATGTGGGTCATCCAAGTCAGGGATTCCGAGAGAATTCTGCACGGACTCCCCGGAGCAACGTTGCGATTTGCCTTTCTTGGATATAATCACTCGGTACATGCATTATTCCTTGTGTGTCTTAGACGTGAAGAACTGCGTAAACGCAAGGCCTTGGCTGTTCTTCGCCATAGAAACCAGACCGGATAATCCTGCGTCTTCGCAAAGCCTCAGAGCTTCCCCTTCGTTCCGGCGTTGGACGCTGTTCGGGCGACGCGAACGTTGTCCTGCATAGCTTTTCCCGCTTTCCCGCTAACAGCACATCATGTCCTACCTGCTTGTCTGACATACCGAGCTTGGACCCTGTAGATCTGATTGCCTGGACCGTTTTTGCGGTCTTAGTGCGGCGGTTAGTGCCGTTTATCGCGGAGCACACGTTATCGGCGCGTTGCAGCCAGCACCGCTGATTCCTGTTTGCTGGCTTTTGAAGCTGGTATATACTCATTTCTCACGGATGCCTGTGATAAGACGAGGCGGAAAGGATTCATCCTAGCATAGCGTGAAACTTAAGGACTACTAAAATAACAAGTTAGAATACCCAAAGTACGTGGACGCTTATACATTTCGACGTCGATGAAATCAAGCCGCAGTGGCTGAGAATCGCACTTAACGACTTCCCGCATACCTGCAGAACGCCATAGGCACAAAGCCACCACTGCATACTGTCTTCGTTATAAGGATTCGTTAAGGTAGTGAGGGAGAATGAGAGAGAGGAAATGATGGAAACACATCTTTAATATGCATAAGTATGCGTGAAAAGACGGAGCAAGAAGGGAGCACTCAAAGGTTTGGTAATAAAGACGCGTGTCTTTCTCGCTAAATACAGTAGCTATTCATGACAGCAAGGGCACCATATTTAAGGCCCAAATGGCTCACTAGCATGGCGCTTCTAATGAACTTGAGTTTGAAAGAACCAGACGTGTGTGTTTTGAGGGACAGGCCGCTGACTGGCAGGTGACTGCCACCCCGTTTTATTCAGCTCCCACTGTTACTCAACCTTGAGCTGATCGCTGCCTCCTAACTTCATCTGTCCAGTGATCACATAATTCCAGCTTTGACAGCAGCCCTGACTTCACACTTAGGCAATAGCCGCAAACGCTTTCAAACTTCTCAGTTCACACACTATAGCTATAGCTGCAATCCTGTCTTCACCATGACACTAGCAGCGTCTCGGTATCGAAGGCGTGATGGAACCCTGTCGCGGTAGTGGATATGTTCGAATGTGAAGTCGTGGCTATCATTCGCTTCGCCTAAGGAATTTTGAAGTCAACTAATTTCGTTATCTTGTATGTCTCCAACACAAGCCATGACATAACATGCGTGACATCAACATCGCATCTACGTAGCGTAAACGTGATACTTACATAACTTAACACATTATCTGCAATGACGTAACTGAAGGCCAACGCCTATAGCAGGTGAATACAAGCTGCCTACATGCGGAAAGCTTCAATTTTAATTTCACGGGCTTTGTTTAAACATGGAAAGAAAAAAATATGGTTACGCAAGCAATAGAGCGTAAAAAAATAAGATTTTCTTTTGTTTCCGTACGTGTTCTAAAGCCTAGTGCTGGCACATATGCTGAAAATAAAATGATTCGCAGTTCTGCCTGAAGGACGAAGCACCGATTCCGATAGCAAATTTCTAGATACTTGAGCGAAGTAAGGACAGTAGTTCTATCGGCCGTATAAACTTGCAAACATTCGCTTACTAACTAAATTAACAATGATAGAATATGTAAGCGTGACTCAACAAAGACGTAGAAAGAAACAGACACAGAGAGACAGCGCTCTCTTTGTGTGTCTGCTTCTTTCTACGTCCTTGTTCAGTCGCGCGTACCCATTCTATCATGGATTCAAACCAACTAGCCCGTCAACGTGTTTTAACTAAATTAACCAGCATGGTGTCACGCGGGCACAGGTAAACATGAACACATGTCGCTCGATGACAGCGAAAAGTGTCTGTGAAACCGCTGGAGCTTGGAATCGCGGAAGCAGCCGCGCGCCAATTGACCTCTGTGCATTTGTCGCTTCAACGCGAACGAAACGTCGAAAGCACAGCGCAAACGAAGCTACCGATAACGTTAAGGTGCCGGGAATCTTGTAAATCGGATCTGCACCAAGATGTTGTAAGGATGCGTCTCTTTTGCGGTTGTCTTCACTCTTCACTATTGGCTTACAAGCTACAGGGATTGGCTACTTATGCGCAGAAGATGAGAAAACAATCCAAGGAAAAGTTTAGTTACACAGTACAGACCCTGCACATTTTACTTGAAGTACTCTGGTTGCAAGCATGCCTCCTGATTTCTTTAGCCTCTTGCACAGGAGTTGGGGAAGGCTTCACGTGCCAACTTATTGTCAGAAAGCCACCAAAGTTTTCAGAACTTTCTTTATGGCTGATTCACTGTGATCACTGTGATCACTGTGATCACTGTGATCACTGTGATCACTGTGATTCACGGTGTTTTATTATTGCAATATCAGCAGTTAATTTGAGTTTCTTGCAGTCCTTTACTGTGATTTTTTTCTTCGTGTTCTTCAGGCTCTAGATAGGCCAGGTAACAGAAACAGTCTATATGAAGCCTGGTATTTATTGCAACAGAAATGAAACATGCTGTTTTCCTCAATGGGACGTGTTCTTCCTGGGTGCAACGAGGAAAAGAAATTGCAGAGGCACCGGCAGCAAAGCCTTTTAGTCAAGCCGTGTCCACGCGAGAGAAAATGAGGCTCTACATCTTCCTTGCAATCGCCAGTACTAAGCTGAAGCTCGGAACACGACTCACTAGAGTTTTCCAGGTCTAATTGTTTCTCGAGCTGAAGACATGTCCAGCAACAAAACAATGCTGGCATTGAAAAAGAAGGCCGTTGTCGCTGGAGCCGCCTTACTATGCGCCACCATTTTTAAAACCTAAGGGAGCCAGACTTTTGTTGTGTTTCTTTTTCGCCAACCGCGCCTTCAAACTATATATTGTAGCTACTCCCCTCCCCCCCCCCCTATCTTGTTCTTGCGTGCCACACACCCTTGGACATTTTGTTGACATTCCACAAGAAACAAAGCACCATCATAGAATATAATAGGTATTGATGTTACCTTATGACACCTATTGACCCTTTCGTGGAGCACTTTGTTTTAGAGAAACCAGATGGCGCCTTCGGCGGCGCGCCACATGTTGCCTCACCGACAGCGCACGAATACGAAACCACTACCCCTTCCACTTTGCTTCTGTGCGATCAGCTGTCGAAAATGTAACTGAGTTTTCGCTAACGCACTGTGCTCCAATCATGATGGATTGAATCAAGTGGAGTGAAAACGTGTGCAATAGTTGGCTGCAAAAATAGCGACTGTCATATTAAGGAATGGAAGGAATCTGTGGGGCCGAGTTCCCGGAGCGCCGCTGCAACTTTCCGTACGTGTTACCGGCAATTCGAGATGTACGACTTTCCTCGAGGATGCAGAAATTTGCTCATCCGCCAGCGTTGTATCGCTAACCTTAAAAAAAAAAAGTGCTTCAGCCCCCGAACGTCGGCAAGAGTGAGTACCGCTTGGTAAACAATGACAAAGGGAATGCCGCCGCTGTCGGTCATAGTAACTTTCGCGCACAGTATCAACACACATCTATCCCAACTGGTACGGAATCTTACGCACACTCTATGGCCAACATGCCAATGAGTAAACGGGCGCACACTTGAAGATATGCGAACGATGTACGTACAATAAATGACGGACTACACTGATAGCGCACGAATGGTCGAAGCTGAATGTTTCGTGATGGTCCACAAGAGTAAGCGAGTTACTAGGGATAGTACATCTTTGCTGGAAGGTATTACAAGGTACAAAACAGTTGAGTTTCAAGCCTTCCGCGCAGCAAGAACAAATCTAACGGAAGTGAGCACACCCGCGAGCGATTAGGCAGAAAATAATCAAAAAGGAACCGCTCCGAGGAAAACGGAAATGTGACAAGGCGCTGCTTCAAAATATTTGACAAATAAAGAACGAAGAACAGCAGACACTAATTCTGATTCAATTCATGAGCAGAAAGTTTGGATAGCTTGGCATACACATTTAGCTTGCTTTTAGAACAAACACGATATACGCTGCTCGCGCCATTTGGACATATCTTAATCAGCTCTAAGAAGCGTTTGCATGATTTCTGAAGCTGTGGCCAAAGCTTCGTTTCATCCACCATGTCACCGTCTACGATATCTCCAAAAGCGGATGTTTGTTAAGCCGCACCAGCGTCATTACACACTCATTATAAAAGCGGAGGAAACGGAGGCAGTTGAAGCAAGCAACTGACGCGTCACCACGTGATTAAACATGGTAGCGCCGACGATATTGCCGCGAATAGGGTCACTATTGTAATACATTAGGCTGTTATGCGATGTTTACTTATTTGAAATCTCATGAAACTATCAATACCCACTATAATGCCAACTGGTGAAAAGGAGGAATGCTTGTTCTCTCTTTTTCGTAGCACTAAAACAGAGAGAAATAAGGAAAGACAGGGAGGTTAAACAGATATGCGCCCATTTGGACATTTGGAGAACACTTGGAGAAGAGGGGAGGAAGGGTTAAACTACACAGAAGAATGGGCCTCATTTAAGCATGCTCACGGTGGGGGGGGGGGGGGGGGGGGGGGGGGGGGGCTTGACCGACTATGTGTTTATGCCTACGTGTAAAGTGCCACAACATTCCGCCAAACATTCCCAAACTCTTACGCTACGAGGACACCGAACCCCAAACCTCGGTAAGTATACATGTGCCATTAACTCTGGCATCAGCAATGTCAACCGCAGGCAAGAGTGCGTATGCGGCAGTATTTTTAACTATGTGATACTATCGTCATCAGCCTATTTTGCGTCCACTGCAGGACAACTATCTTTGCCAGGTATCTCGAATTATATCTGGCGTGCGTCAACCCAGGTGATCTCGTGCCTGCAATGCCCCTGATCTTAGATCTCATTCCAATGTTCTGCTGCCCTCAATTGAATTTCTCTTCCCATGGTAACCATTCGGTTAAATGACTGAAGAGGCCACCACTTATATCTACTGTACCCATCATGTGACCTGCCCGGCTTCAATTGTCCTCATCTAACGTGGAATATCATCTACTGACATTAATCTCAAATCCACATAGCTCTTTTTTATGTCAATCTTACAGCTGCCATTGTCTGTTCCAATGCTTGTTGTGCAAGCCCTCGGCTTCCTTTGTCATCCTGCAAGTCTATAAAAGGTAATGTTTGGCACAATACAATGATATTTGGTTTCATGAGCTACCGGAAAGCTCCCATTCAAGGCTTGAAAGCGTCATCTAAATCTTCCCCCACCCTTATTTAGGTGGATTTGTTCTATTTAGTTCTATATTATAACTTGCCAATTGAAAAATTGAAAAAAAATTCTACGCCAGGGGAACCAGGGGCCCTGAATTGCACCAGGGGCCCTGAAACTCCAGGCTACCACACTGCTCAATTCACAGCTCTTGCGCATAAAATGACTTGCTGCAGTAGCGAACGCTGCGGTTTTTGGCATCGTATCACGCAGGTGACGAAAATGATAGTGCATGCCTCTTTGTTTGCATCTAACCAATTCATGGAAGTCGCACAACAGTACAAGCATACACCCTCGTACGCATTAAAGGGGCCCTAAAACACTTTTCTAACTAATAGGATGACCTCACTGTTAAAGGACGTAAACTTGCGCAAGTTTTGTACAAGAAGGTGGGCGCTAAGGGCCACTTCTCTGAAATAGATTGTTCAGAATTATAGCCACATGACCTCGTTTCTTCATGGCCTAGCAACAAAAGAACGCAACGACGGTGGAGCCAAAGCCAATGGATTTTTGAAACCGCAGTCAAAATTCGACCCATACTTCATCCTCAAGTTCAAGACAGTCGTGTTTTCGCGATTCGAAGCAGTGAGCACCGCATTGCAGAAAGCAGCGCTGGGATTTGACCAATCAGAAGAAATGGCCAAGGCCGTAAGCAGGGAGAGTCTAAGCGGACTTCGGAAGGAAGGATTACGCCGATATAGGAACGCGACACACGCAGTGGCGGTGAATTGGAACTGAATGTCATAGAGAAGAAGCTCCCACGCCAAGGCGAAGGAATTGAATATAACGATTCCTGATGTTCTGTAGTTGAGAGCCTCTTTTCTGGGACATTGTCATAGGCATGATGGTGCAGGTGTTGTGGGGTGTACGTATAATTGAATCGGGACGATTTCCTTGTTAAATTCTTAAAATTTATCTCACTTCATTCCTTTAGCCATTCAAAATGTATCGAAAGTGATTCTTTACAGACTCGGATAATCTTTTTCTTAAATCGCTCGATTGTTGGCACACCCTTCATAGTAGGTATGAGCCACTTTCGGAGGAAAGCAAATCAAAGCAAAGGCAAAGGGAGCCTCCACGACGGTATGAGGACGGATCGGTACCTGACGTATTTCCTGCGGCCGAGGACATCTACCGCCAGTGGTTCTACGACGTTTTGGACACGCTAGCTTCGTCGCTAGACGACAAGTGTCCGCCGAAATTGTGGCAGCACGTGACACTAATCGAGCACCATTTTTGGGAATGGTGATATCATGTACCGTCAACGAAAAAAGTTCACGGACCACGGGATATCAGAAAACGTCGAATTTCGGAGCAGCCCGCAATAGTAGTCAGTAAAACCGAGCATAACAATACTGTTCTCATGTACTGGTAGAAACTGCAAATACGAATACTACTCTGCGTTGTGAGGGTGCTCCGAAATTGGACGTTTTCTGAAATCTTGTCGTCCGTAAACTTGTTTCGGTTGAAAATACTTGTTGAGGTTCTTCGGGCTTGATCTTGAACTTTAACGGCTCAGCGTTCACCGTAGTGTGCTCGTGGATATAACAAGGTAGCTCTGTACACCCTTGAAAACGTTTCATAATGTTGTAGAGATGCTTTCGGGCTATAACTGCGAGCAGCTGCGAGATCTTTTGCCCGAGGTTGCTAAGATTGTCAAAATTGCTTTGACTATCCCAGTTACGTCATGGACATCTGAGAGATCGTTTCCATGCCTTCGTCGCGTCAAATCGTACCTGAGGTCAACAATGCGACAAGCGCAGTTAAATAACATGGGTTCTCCATGGGCACAAAGAATTCGCCCGCAAAGTAAATCTCTGCGACGTCATAGACGACTTTATTCGGAGATCAACTGATCGTAGAAGCACGTTCTCAATTGTGTGGTAGCTTTTGGATAAAAAAACAGTGAACTTCATCACATTATAATGTGCCTCCTTTATTCAAGCTGTCACAGCTCCTGACCTTAAGTTACCTCCTCTCGTAAAACCTGCATTTTGCCGCTTCGTTATTAAAACCTCTGCCCTTTGAGTTTTGTTCTTCTCTTTTAGTTTTGTTTCGAGTCGGTAGTTCGATGACATTTTTGAATGGCGGAGAGCTTATGAGCTATCTTTATAGTTTATATTGTTAGCTTAATGTGGAAATCTCATTCCACCTGGGCTACAAGAAAGTAGAAGGCACCATATTAACAAGCTCATGTAGCTACCCCTGTCGATGAAAAAAATTAATTTAGTGAACTAGCGTATGTGTCTTAATGGTCTTCATAGACTTGCCATGACCGTTATAACGCGCTATAACCACGCAGAACCAGTGGTGATGCCTAGGCGACGCGAAAAAGGGAATAAGAAATAAATTTCCTAGACATGAAAATTTTACAAACACTTTTTAAGTTTTTCACTGGCTAGCTTATTGTGGAAATGTGTTTGTATTATCCAGTGGTTCTTACAAAAGGAGGGTTTGTGATGAGTTTTTAATATTTGAACAGTAATTTGTTGAGGAAAGTTTCGTATTGCCCACGGTTTTTTCCCACTTTCTCAGTTTCCGTTTTCAATTATTCATTTAGCAGTACGTTGAAAACCATGCGGTCATTCTCTTTAGCATATTGGCTAGATTTTCGAAACAAATAAAGCTGATGTTTGAAAACATCAGCTTTATTTGAAACAGACTTCACTCTGCCAATTGGATTTTCACGAAATGTGAAGAAGAACCGGGCTTTCTCACTCGTGTGCTTTCGACGGATGAGGATAATTTCTCCAGAAACGTACACTGAGTTAGTCTTCCCAACGCGCACCACTGGAGTGATAGGAATTCCCACTGGCTGGCACAAACACGACACCTATACCACTGGTCGTTTAATGCGTGGTACGACATTCTTGATGGAAACATCGTCGGACCCGTATTTTTCGACAACACACTAACGGCGCAACGCTACGTCAACGACATCCCCGAGGGTCACGTGCACGACGTCTGTTGCAGCGTTCCACTTGCGCACTTTCAGTACGCCTGTTCAATACGATGGTGCTCATGCGCATAGTACTAGTAAGTCTCGAGCGTGGCACGACAAGCTTTTTCCTGGACAGTGGATTGGCCGGCACGGACCTGTAGCCTGGCCTGCAAGGTCGCCGGACATGACACCGCTAGACTTCGTGTGGGGCTACGTGAAAGATAGAGTGTGGCTCGGTCGCTGTGCCACGATGCACTCATCTAAGCCGTACGCCTTCGCTGCGCAGGTGTCTGCCCGTCTAATCATCCGGATACTCATCCTGGCCCTGGTTCCCGCCGCTTCTGATACCACGGCCCTCAGCGAACCACTTCGCTGCGAGTGGCCCGCCAGCCCTTGTCTGCTGTCTGCTACTACAGATAGCCCGGCAGCGCCACCGCTGCCGTGCCTCAACTGCCCCTGGATTCACGCACCGTCATCGACAACAACCGAGGAGCCATCTATAAAAGACCATCACCAACGCGCGGCACTCTGTGGGCTCGGTCGCTGTGCCACGATGCACTCATCTAAGCCGTACGCCTTCGCTGCGCAGGTGTCTGCCCGTCTAATCATCCGGATACTCATCCTGGCCCTGGTTCCCGCCGCTTCTGATGCCACGGCCCTCAGCGAACCACTTCGCTGCGAGTGGCCCGCCAGCCCTTGTCTGCTGTCTGCTACTACAGATAGCCCGGCAGCGCCACCGCTGCCGTGCCTCAACTGCCCCTGGATTCACGCACCGTCATCGACAACAACCGAGGAGCCATCTATAAAAGACCATCACCAACGCGCGGCACTCTGTGGGCTCGGTCGCTGTGCCACGATGCACTCATCTAAGCCGTACGCCTTCGCTGCGCAGGTCAGTAATCAGTATTGTCTTTTCACAAAAAAATCAAGTAACTACTGTCTCCTGCAGCTACCGAGCCCACAGTGCTGCCTTTCGATTGTTGTTGAATGTTATGATGTACTACGTACCTTGTTGCTGTTGGCTGGTGATATCGAGTCAAACCCAGGTCCCGACACTGTACTCGCAGAACTAAAGAAGCTGTCTACTGGTCAGTCACAACTACTCGCCGAGGTTCAAGGCCTTAGAAACCAACTAACAACTACTGAACAGGCTATATCTGACCTCAGTAAGAGATTATCCAACCTAGAAACTCGCTATCAAGACCTGGTAACACTACGCACCGACATGGATGCGATCTGCACTAACACCACCCAAACAGCCAAAGATATCAAAGGAATAGAAGCCCGCCTGGATGACGCCGAAAATCGCTCGCGACGAAACAATTTAATTTTCTATAATATCACAGATAACAATGCATCGGAAAACTACGCCCAATCTGAAGAAACTGTCCTGCGCCTCTGCCGTGATCACTTAGGTCTAACCATTGACCCAAAAGAAATTGAACGGGCTCACCGTCTTGGGCGCCATTCTTCTGGGCGCTCTCGCCCAATTATAGTCAAACTGACATTTTTTAAAACCAAACAGCTAATTCTTTCAAATGGCCGTAAGTTAAAAGGGGCTGATTACAGCGTCGGGGAGGATTTTTCACGCCCTGTCCGAGATGCGCGAAAGCATCTAGTTAGATTTGCCAAAACTAAAAACACAAAATTTTCCTTGCGCTACAAAACATTATTCATCGGTCCGAAACAGTACGCATTCGACGAATCATCGCAGACAGTAAAAGAAATCTCATAGCATACGGTTCATCGTCGTGTAACTAAACTTCCTGGTAGCAGCCCTCGTGGTAAACTTCATCATCTTCCAGCAACATACTTGTACTAACTGAAACGTGGCTAACAGATGACGTCACTGATACGGAAGTTCTTGCCAATCTACCTAATTTTAAAGTTTTCCGCAAGGACCGCAAGGGCTCCAGAGGAGGAGGTGTTCTCATTGCCACTAACCAACAATTGCCTTGTTCTGTTATTAATATCCAATCAGAACTTGAAATACTATGGGTAATCTGCCGTTCCGCACCTCAAACCGTCATACTAGGTGTCTGCTACAAACCCCCCTACAGCTATCCACAATTTTCTTATTACCTAAATGATAGCCTAAATCAACTTACTACTACACATCCCAACGCGCGCATTCTTCTTTATGGCGATTTTAACTTCCCGTCTATTGACTGGCAGAACTTCACACCAACAAGCAATGAAGAAATAACTAACTTCCTTGACGTCTGTCTAAATTTTAATCTCACCCAATTAGTAAAAGAACCTACACGCGTCGAACGTGATTCGTCAAACATCTTGGACCTTATACTAACTAATCACCCTGAAAGTTTAGCGAATCTTACTTATCTCCGCGAAGTTAGCGACCACAAAATTATACATGCTACTTTCACCTTCATCGCGGAATCGCGCCAAACGTTCCACAAAACAATTCGCCTTTATGACAAAGGCAATTACAATGAAATGAACAACCAATTGCTTGCTTTTTTTCCAGAATTCGAAAGAGATTTTTATGACCGATCAATTGAGGACAACTGGCTTACTTTTAAAACCAAGCTTGCCGAACTAACATCCAAATTCATTCCCACCATTACATTTCGTGCCAATCATAATAAACCATGGTTCACAAAGTCCTTAAAAATGCTCGAGAACAAGAAAAAACGACTTTTCCGTGCAGCAAAACTAAACCCAAGCGAATGCGCATGGAATAAATACTACGAGGCCGAGTCAACGTATTTGCGGTCCATTTCTAATGCCAAACATGGATTTTTTCATACTGACCTGCCGAAGATCCTAAGCAATAATCCCAGAAAGTTCTGGCAAGTCCTAAACCCTGATTATGCGCCTATCATCACACTTACCGACACGCATGGCGAGGAAGTGAGCGACGTTGAGTGTGCAAATATATTTAACACTGCATTTTCATCTGTCTTCACAAACGAAACTGATATGCCAACATTTGTCCCAACTTCCCAACCAAGATCGCTCATGCCACCAGTCACATTCGCTGCACACGGCATCACCGGTATCATTGAAAATATTAAGATGTCATCTTCTGCAGGTACTGACGAAATCACCAGCAAACTCTTAAAAAACATACGTCATGCTTCTTCAGAGTACTTATCATTACTGTTCACACAATCACTCTCCACAGGTAGCATACCCAGCGATTGGAAGGTGGGGAAGGTCGTTCCGGTCTTCAAATCAGGTAACAAAGAATCGCCCCTTAATTATCGCCCCATCTCTTTAACAAGTGTGCCATGCAAAATCATGGAACATGTAATCTATTCTTGCATAATGAACTTTCTCGACTCTATTAATTTCTTTCATCCTTCTCAACACGGCTTCCGTAAAAACCTATCTTGTGAAACGCAATTAGCTATTTTTGTCCATGACCTGCACATGGCCCTTGATTCTAACCTTCAAACTGACTCAATCTTCCTAGATTTCGCGAAAGCCTTCGACAAGGTTCCCCACGAGCGCTTGCTACTAAAACTTTCTTGGTTAAATTTGCATCATAACATACTGCAGTGGATAAAAGAATTTCTGGCAAACCGTACCCAATTTGTTCACGTTAATAATGAAACCTCTAGGTCTCTTGCAGTAACATCAGGCGTACCGCAGGGATCAGTCCTTGGTCCCCTTCTATTTTTAATATATATTAACGACCTACCAACACAGGTCTCCTGTAACATTCGCGTCTTTGCCGATGACTGTGTTATCTATCGCACAATCAGTAACCCCTCTGATCAACTAACTCTTCAAAGAGATTTAACTTGCGTCCAGGACTGGTGTAACCAATGGCTCATGGAACTAAACCCCGATAAATGCAAACTCATGTCATTTCATCGAAAACGTAATCCTCTCCTGTTCCCTTATACAATTTCGCGTCACGATAGCATTAACACAGTCTTACAAATACCTAGGCGTAACGTTGTCTAACGATCTAACCTGGAACGCGCATGTCACTAGAGTGATATCATCTGCTAACAGAAGCCTTGGTTTCCTAAAACGTCATCTACGTCTAGCGCCACCAAACCTAAGATTGCTTGCATACATGTCACTCGTACGCTCTAAGCTGGAATATGCCTCTGCCATCTGGAGCCCTAACCAAAAATATCTAACAAACTGTCTAGAATCAGTGCAGAATCGTGCCACAAGATTCATCCATTCATGCTATTCATATAATGTCAGTATATCATCGTTAAAAGCAGAATCCGGCTTAACAAGCCTGACTTGTCGGCGTCGTATCGCTACTATGTACTTATTTCATAGGTTTTTTTACAGCTCACTTCATCATCCACCCTACATCAGCCCTCCTGCACGCATTTCTCTCCGCATTGGTCATCCCTTTCAAGTCGCCCGTCCACGTACGCACACTACCACGTTTGCCACATCATTCTTCCCACGTTCAGCCTCGGACTGGAACGGCCTTCCACACGACATCGCCGCAATCACCTGCCCATCGACGTTTTTGAACTGTATAATTAACATATTTACCAGCGAGCAAACTTGTACCTAAACATCTTTCCCTTGTGTATATAATTTATTTTAATAGCTACCCACCCCTTATGTAATACCCCCAATCCTGGGGGCCTTTAAGGTAATAAAGTGAAGTGAAGTGAAGTGAGGTGAAACCACCACACCGGACGCCCTAAAGGCAAAGATAAGCAGAGTCTGCTGCGAGATTTCAACGTCCTTGGTCAAAGCTGCAACAGCACGAGTGTTGGAAAGAAGCAAGTATTGCATGCCGTCAGAGGGTCCCCTGCTTGAGCACGTGCTATAAGAGGCAGTGGAATATAGCCATTCAAAACTGGTGTAAAACGTGACTGTTAAACGCACCTTCATGATACGTCGCCCTATCCTTACATAAAAAAAGCTTGCCACAAAGACAGAAATAGGTAAAAAATTGCTTTGTTTTGCATCTTTTCCGGAGTTCAAGAGACAGAAAGGGTAAATGGCTAAACAAGTTGTACCTTTGGATGCTTCTTTGTGGGCGGCTGAGACGCCTTATGTGCTTTTGGTTATGTTTTATTGAAATAAACTCCTGAGTGGCTCTTTCCTGTTCTTCCGAGAGCTGCTTTCTTCTTTTTTCTTACTCTTTTGCGAGCTGTTTCTTAAACAATGGTTGAAACCCTTTTGCAGCTTTCATTAACGCGAAAGTCAAAGCTATACCGAGTGCGTCATGATCGAGCACAACAATCTTGCGTCCGCAGATGCTGACTTTTATCGCCGCACGCTATAGGTCGCGAAAACTCTCGTGCCATTCTGCATGACGAAGCCTTGTATGATGCGGCGACAAACGAATACAGGCGTATATCTTTCAAAGGTTGCTTGGAGGCGCTTGAGTAGCGGCGCGCGAGATATTTCACATTTCGCGTATTTCGCGGGCTTTTGTTTTTTACGACTGCCGCTACTATGCAGTCGGTACGATTTCTCTAGAGCTCTTGTTATTTTTAAAAAACTTGGTCTAGGTTTTCTGGGGCACCCGGTATACAAGCTGACGTAGCTACCTTCGCCGATGAGAGTGTTAAAAGAAAAATTAATTCAGTGAACCAGCGTATGGGCCTTTATGGTCTTTATAGAGTGGCCACGACCGTTCTAACGTGCCGTGAACCGCGTTGAACCAGTGGTGATCTCTAGACGACCGAAAAAGGGAACAAGTGAAGAGAAAAATAAGTAAAGAAAAGAACAATAGGAAGTAACAACAACTTCGAATGAGAATGTCAAAGTAACTTAATAAACGTTCGGTGAGTGCGCAGGCTTTAACCTTCATTCTCTTTAGCGTATGTTGAAGTGACTGTCATGAAACGTTTCTTGGTCCCGGCCAAGACAACCGCATTTCGATAGGGGCGGCTTGTTTCGACCGCGTGACGTCTGTACGAAAGCCCTTGAATAGTAACAACTTCTGCACTGCATGCTTTGTCGGATGCCATGGCAAATGAAACCCGACGCACAGAAATTCCTTGTATTCTATGAAGTCTCGGACTCTGTTCTTTTTATTGACGGGTTTGAAGGTGACCCATGATGTCTGCTAAAGAGACCTGCGTTGCAAAAAGCTAGCGTCATCGCTACCTTTTTCCGCAGCCGATAAGAATAAGCTCGGCGTGCTATGACACTATAACGACACGGACACGCAGTCGGTGATCCTGTGGCGGCCATCATGGATCACCTTGCGCGCCACCTATACTCCGTGCACATTGCGCACAAAGGTGTCTACGAGGCCCACCGAACACAAATGCGTAATCATCGCCCATATACACGCTTCTGATGGCGCCAACTGTCATGTTTTCGAGAATATGTGGTCTGGTCTAGAACTGGTGGTACCGTTTTTCCTTGCAAACAAGGACGACAAAACGTGGCGATGCTTGGCTTGCTACGGCCAAGACAATCGGATTTCGATGGGGGCGGCTTGCTTCGACCGCGTGACGTCTGTACAAGCGGTCTTTGAATAGTAACAACTTCTGCACTGCATGCTTTGTCGGATGCCATGGCAAATGAAACACGGCGCACAGAAATTCCTTGTATTCTATGAAGTCACGGACTCTGTTCTTTTTATTGACGGGTTTGAAGGTGACCCATGATGTCTGCTAAAGACACCTGCGTTGCAAAAAGCTAGCGTCATCGCTACCTTTTTCCGCAGCCGATAAGAATAGCGTGCTACGACACTATAACGACACGGACGCGCAGTCGGTGATCCTGTGCCGGCCATCATGGATCACCTTGCGCGCCACCTATACTCCGTGCACATTGCGCACAAAGGCGTCTACGAGACCCACCGAACACAAATCGCCCATATACACGCTTCTGATGGCGCCAACTGTCATGTTTTCGAGAATATGTGGTCTCGTCTAGAATTGGTGGTACCGTTTTCCTTGCAAACAAGGACGACAAAACGTGGCGATGGTTGGCTTGCTACGGCCAAGACAATCGCATTTCGATGGGGGCGGCTTGCTTCGACCGCGTGACATCTGTACAAACGGTATTTGAATAGTAACAACTTCAGCGCTGCATGCTTTGTCGGAGGCCGTGACAAATGAAACCCCGCGTACAGAAATTCCTTGTATTCTATGAAGTCACGGACTCTTCTTTGTTCTTTTTATTGACGGGTTTGAAGGTAACCCATGATGTCTGCTAAAGACACCTGCGTTGCAAAAAGCTAGCGTCATCGCTACCTTTTTCCGCAGCCGATGAGAATAAGCTCGGCGTGCTACGACACTATAACGACACGGACACGCAGTCGGTGATCCTGTGCCGGCCATCATGGATCACCTTGCGCGCCACCTATACTCCGTACGCATTGTGCACAAAGGCGTCTACGAGACCCACCGAACACAAATGCGTAATCGTCGCCCATATACACGCTTCTGATGGCGCCAACTGTCATGTTTTCGAGAATATCTGCTCTCATCTAGAATTGGTGGAACCATTTTTCCTTGCAAACAAAGACGACAAAACGTGGCGATGGCTGGCTTGCTACGGCAGCTGGAGCATCGGTCGAAGTGAAACAGGCGTGCTGTTTGCATGCCCGCGTAAACAAACAAATACGGCCGTGCTGCGTACACAAATTTCACTACTCAGCCAACTGACAATCACGAATTTTCGTTTCTTCGCCCAAGCAAGCGTTTACGGGATGCGCGATGCCGTACTTCTCTTCGACCTCGCCAACGTCAACACAGCAATCGCACGCAGTTTTGAAAAGAATGCCACTTTTAGCAGCGACCGCAGCTTCTGCATCTGGTAGAGAGCGAACGTTTTTATGTAATGGGCGTAGAGTAGTAGAGGAAAGGTACCTGTGCAAGGCGGAGGTCCGAAAAAACGAAAGAAAAAGCGTCGCGATGGCAGTTGAACAGCCTTATGGCAACATGTGGAAACGTCGTCCGCAAATCAAGCTTTTGAGTATATCAGTGGTAGCGTGTCTGCGTCACACACGTTAACGGTGGGTTCGACTGCCAATGTTAATATTTCTGCATTTTCTATGTTGAATGCCATAAATGTTATAAATATTCCATTTCACTACATTCTTTCGAACTGGACGTGCTGGAACCAGCTCCAGTTCAGCAATGGAGGTGGCAGCGCTCGCTTTTTCCGCCGACCGCTGCAAATAACCCTTACGAGCGTAATATAGAGACAATTGTAAAGTACGTATTAGCTATTTACCTGTAATGAGGCTATTACGAAACCAAAATAACACCGCAAACAGCTACTTCATTGGAAGTGTGTACATTTATATAGGCTCGCCGCAACGCGGCCAATCGCGTTGCTGCGAAGGTGTGTTAGCACACCCTCGCCGCTGACAAACCTTCGCTCGTTGAAAAGAAAAGTGGAAACGTGCCTGAAAGTGATCATTCGTGAATACAGCCCCTGTGAAACGCTCTCGTGGATAGTTTATGTGAGCGTGGGCGTATGTATGAATTCCTCCATTGCGAGTGGCTCCCTTCCACAGCTTGTGCAAAGGAACCAATCGCGGTCGAGGAATTCTATCCTGGTTGGGCTCGACTGTGATCGAGAGTGCCCCGTGTGACTAGGGTATAAGTTAGTAGACGAGAGAAACTGTCATCCACATAACTCAATTGGCACAGCAATTCATATGATGTGTTATGTGCAGGGATTCCATCGGGGATCCCGAATATGAACAACATGAAATAATTGCTGTTTGAATTTGAAACTACAATTTTTGTATGCCTAGTTTGCCTTCGGCGATCACCGGTTATTTTTGTAACTCCCTTTCGTACCCTTTCTGTACCCATACCCGTCTCGTCTCTTAACCATCTGTAGCCCTTAAAAAGCTTGCCAAGATCAAGTGGAATGCTTAATTATATATATAATGGTGTCACTGTACTTTTTGTAAAAGTGTTTAACTTCAGCAGCCACAGAAACAACCAGGCGCCAAATGATAGCTAATGTTCACATGCACATTATCTAGAAAGGTCGGTGCCAGCGTTAACTGATACAGTTAAGGCGTTGGGAATCTTGTAAAGCGGATCTGCACCAAGATTTTTTAAGGATCCGTCTCTTTCGCAGTTGTCTTCACCCTTAATTCGTGGCTTACGTGCTACAGGTTTCGGTTACTTAGCGTAGTAGATAAGAAAACAATCCACGGGAAAGTTTTGTTACACAGTACAGTCCCTGTGCATTTCACTTGAAGTACTGCGGTTGCAATCATTGCTCCTTATTACTTTAGCCTCTTGTACAGGAGTTGGACAAGGCTTTAAGTGCTAACTTTTTTTCAGAAAGCCACCAAACTTTTCCTAACTTTCTTTATGGCTGATTCACGGTGATCACGTTTTATTATCATTATGAGCAGTTAATTTGAGTTTTCTGCAGTTCCTTACTATGATTTCTTACTTCGTGTTTTTCAGGTTTTACCTAGGCAAGGTAACAGAAACAGTCTATATGAAACCTGGTATTTATTGAAACAGAAGTCGAACATGCTCTTGTCCTTAATGGGACGTGTCCTTGCCGGGTTCAGCTAGGGAAAGAAATCGCAGAAGCACCGGCAGCAAAGCGTTTTAGTCGAGTCATGTCCATGCGAGAGAGAAAGAGCCTCTGCATCTTCCTCACAATCGTCAGTACTAAGCTGAAGCTCGGAACATGACTCACTAGAATTTTCAATATCTTATTTTTTCTCGAGGTGAAGAAATGTCCAGCAAAAATAAAATTCTGGCATTGTGAAAGACGGCCGTTGCCGCTGAAACCGCCTCACTATGCACCACCATTTGTAAAACTTAGAGGAGGCAGACTTTTGTTGCGTTTTTTTTTGCCATCCGCGCTCTCAAACTATATATTGCAGCTACCTCCCCCACCCCTCTTAATCTAGTTCTTGCATGCCATCTACCCTTGGATATTTTGCAGACATCCCACGAGAAACAAAGCAGCACCATAGGATATAATAGGTATTGATGCTCCCTTATGACTCCTATTCACACTTCTCGCAGACCACTTTGTTCTAGAGAAACGAGATGGCGCTTTCGGAGGCGCACCACACGTTGCCTCACCGACAGTGCACGAATACGAAAAAACTAACGCTTCCACCTTGCTTCTGTGGGACGAGCCGTCGAAAACGCAACTGAGTTTTCACTAACGCACTCTGTTACAATCCTGATGGATGGAGTCATGTAGACTGAAGACTGTGCAATAGTTGGCTGGAAAAATAGGTACTGTCATATTAAGGAATGGAATGAACCTATGTGGCCAAGTTCGCGGAGCTCTGCTGCAACTGTCCGTAGGTGTTATTGGCACTTGCAGATGTACGGCTTTCCTCGAGGATACATAAATTTGGTCATCCGCCAGCGTCGTATCGAGAGCCTTCAAAAAAACTGCTTCAGCTCTCGAACATCAGCGAGAGTGAGCACCACTCGTTAAACAATGACAAAGGGAATAGCGCTGCTGTCTGTCACAGTAAGTTTCGCACACACTATCAACGCACATCTATCCCAACTGGCATAGAAACTTACGCGCACTCTATGGCCAACGTGTGAATGAGTGAATCGGCGCACACTTGAATAAATGTGCACCATACACGTACAATAAAGGACGGACTACACTGATAGCGCACGAATGGCCGAAGCTGAATGTTTCGTGACGGTCCACAAGAGTAAGCGTGTTGTAGCGACAATACATCTTTGTTACAAGGCATTACAAGGCACAAAAAAAGCTACGTTTCAAGCCTTACGCGCAGCAAGAACAAATCTATCGGAAGTGAGCACACCCGTGAGCAAGTATGCAGAAAATACTCAAATAGGGAACGCACCAAAGAAGACAGAAATGTGAGAAGCCACTGGTTCAAGGTGTTTGCCAAATAAAGTATCAAGAGCAAAACACGCTAATCCTGACTCAATTCATGAGTGGAATGCTTGGATACTTTGGAATACACGTGTAGCCTCGCTTTTAGAACAAGCACAATATGTGCTGCTTTCGCCGTTTGGACATTGCTTAACCAGCTCCAAGCGCGTTTCCATTTTCTCTGAAGGTGTGGCCAAAGCTTGGTTTCATCCACCAAGTCACCATGTACGATATCTCCCAAAGCATATGTTCGTTAAGCTGCACCAGCATCATACACACCTATTGTAAAAGCGGAGGCAATGGAGGCAGTTGAGGCAAGCAACGGACGCGTGGCCACGTGATTAAACATGGCAGCGCACACGGGATTGCCACGAAAAGGGCCTCTATTTTATTACCTTCGGCTGTTCTCCAAGGTTTACTTATCTTAAATCACCAGAATACTTACAATACGCACTATAATGCCAACTGGGTAAAAGAAGCAATACTTGTTCTCTCTTTTTTGTACCACTAAACCAGAAACAAGGAAAGATAGGGAAGACGCCTGCTCTGCTACCCCACTTGGGGAAGAGGGGATGAATGATTAAACCGTCCTAAAGATTGTGCCTTATTTTAGCATGATCAAGGGGAGGGGCATGGCCCACCATTTGTGCAGGCCTACGTGCACAGTGCCACAACATTCCGCGAAACGTTCTCAACCTCTGAAGCTACGAAGTCGTCGCCGTCATCGTCATCATCATCATCATCATCATCATCATCATCATCATCATCATCATCATCTTGCCTATGCCCACTGCAGGGCAAAGGCCTCTCCCATACGTCTCCAACTACCCCGGTCATGTGCTAATTGTGGCCATGTTGTCCCTGCAAATTTCTTAATCTCATCCGCCCATCTAACTTTCTGCCACCCCTTGCTACGCTATCCTTCTCTTGGAATCCAGTCCGTAACCCTTAATGACCATCGGTTATCTTCCCTCCTCATTAAATGCCCTGCCCATTCCCCTTTCTTTTTCTTGATTTCAACTAAGATATCATTAACGTACGTTTGTTCCCTCTCCAAATCTGCTCTTTTCTTATCCCTTAATGTTACACCCATCATTCTTCTTTCCATAGCTCGTTGCGGCGTCCTCAATTTAAGTAGAACCCTTTTCGTATTCCTCCAGGTTTCTGCCCCGTAGGTCAGTACTGGTAAGGCACAGCTGTTATACACTTTTCTTTTGAGGGATAATGGTAACCTGCTGTTCATGATCTGAGAATGCCTGTCAAATGCACCCCAGCGCCTATTCTTATTCTTCTGATTATTTCAGTCTAATGATCCGGATCCGTGGTCACTATCTGCCCTAAGTAGATGAGGCTCAACCCTAAACCCCCGTAAGTATACATATGTGGTTGACACTGGCATCACCAATGTCAACAGCAGGCAAAAGTGTGAATGCGGCAGTATTTTTAACTATATGATAGTATCCTTATCAGCCTATATTAAGCCCACTGCAGGACAACTATCTCTGCCAGGTATATCGAATTATATCTGGCGTGCGTCAACACTGGTGATTTCGTGCCTGCAATGCCCCTGATCGTAGATCTCATTCCAATCTTCTGCTGCCCTCAATTGCATTTCTCTGCCCTTGGTAACCACTCGGTTAAACCACTGAAGAGGCCACCACCTATATCCACTGTACCCATCATGTGACCTGCCCGGCTCCAATTGTCCTCTTCTCACGTGGAATATCATCTACTGACATCAATCTCAAATCCACATAGCTCTTTTTTATGTCAGACTTATAGCTGCCATCGTCTGTTCTACTACTCATTGTGCAAGCCCTCGCCTTCATTTGTCACCCTGCAAGTATATAACAGGTAACTGTTGGCACAATACAGTGATATTTGTTTTCACGAACTATTCGAAAGCTGTAATTCAAGGCTTGAATGCGTCAAGTAAATGTACCCCTACCATTATTTAGGTGGACTTGTTGCATTTGGTTCTGCAATATAACTTGTGAATTGCCAAAAATGTTCTACGCTTGAACTGAAGGCTATCACACTTCCCAATCCGTAGCGTTTGCGCATAAAATGACTTGCTGCAGCAGTGAACGCTGCGGTTTTTGGCATCGTTATCATGCAGGTGACAAAAATGATAGTACATGTCTCTTTATTTGCATCTAACTAATGCCTGGAAGTCGCACAATAGTTCATGCACACACACTTGTACGCCTTAAAGGGGCCCTGAAACACTTTTCTAACTAATCATAGTATGACCTCACTATTGGAGGATGTATACTTGGGGAAGTTTTGTCCCACGAGGTAGACGCTAACGACCACTTCTCCGAAATAGATTGTAAAGAATTATAGCCACATGACCTCGTTTCCTCATGAACTAGCAACAGAAGAACGGATCGACGCCGGAGATAGAGCCAGTGAATTTTTGAATGTGCAGTAAATATTCGACCCATACTTCATCCTCAAGTTCCTGACACTCGCGTTTTCGCGATTCGAAGCAGTGAGCACTGCGTTGCAGAAAGTGGCGCTGTGATTTGATCAAGCAGAAAATATGGTCAAGGCCGTCAAGGAGAGTCTTAGCGGAATCGGAAGGGATGATTTTACCATTTTGGAAATATAAAAAGGCAGAGGCGCGAGAATTGGAACTTAATATCTTTGAGAAGAAGCTCCTGTGCCAAGGCAAATGAATTTAATATAGCGATCCTTGATATATTGTCTTTGGGAGCCTCTTCTCTGGGACGTTGTCATAGGAATATTGGTGCAGCTTTTGTGGGATATACCTCTAATTGAATCAGGACGATTTCCTTGTTAAATTCCTAATTCCTTTAGCCATTCAAAATTCCTCTTTTTCTTAAATCACTCTATTCTTGGCCAGTCCTCTCGAAGGAAAGCAAATCAAGCAAAGGCAAAGGAAGACTCCACGGCGATACGATGGCTGATCTGTACCTCACGTATTTTCTTGGGCCGAGGACATGTACAGCCAATGGTTCAACGACGTGTTGGACACACTAGATTCCTCGCTAGACGACAAGTGTCCGCTAAAAATGCGGCAGCACGTGATACTAATTGAGCAGCATTTGACTGGGAATGGTGACAGCACGTGCCACCAACCAAAAGGTTTACGGACCACGCGGTATCAGAAAACGTCCAATTTCCGAACAGTCCGCAATAGTATTCAGTAAAACCGAGCATCACAATGCCGTTCTCATGTACTGGTAGAAGCTGTAAATACGAATACTAGTCTGCGTTGTGAGGCTGCTCGGAAATTGGACGTTTTCTGAGATCCCGTCGTCCGTAAACTTTTTTTGGTTGAAAGTATTTGTTGAAGTTCTTCGGGCTTGATCTTGAACTTCAACGGCTCAACGTTTACCGTAGTATGCTCGTAGATGTAACAAGGCATCTCAGCACACCCTTGAAAACGTTTCACAATGTCGTAGAAATGATTTCGGGCTATAACTGTGAGTAGCTGCGAGAGCTTTTGCCCGAGGTTGCTAAGGTTGTCAAAATTGCTTAGACTATCCTAGTGACGTCATGGACACCTGCGAGATCGTTTCCATGCCTCCGTCGCGACAAATCGTATCTGAGGTCAACAATGGGAGAATCGCAGTTAAATCGCATAGCCGTTCTCCATGGACACAAAGAGTTCAGCCGCAAAGCAAATCTCTGCGACGTCATAGACGACTTTATTCAGAGATCAACTGTTCGTAGAAGCACGTTCTCAATTCTGCGGTAGCCTTTGGATAAAAGAACAGTGAACTTCATCACAGTATAATGTGCCTGCTTTATTCAAGCTGTCACAGCTCCTGACCTTGAGGCACCTCCTCCCATAAAACCTGTGTTTTGCCGCTTCGTTATTTAAACCTCTACCCTTTGAGTTTTGTTCTTGTCTTTTAGTTTTTTATCGAGTCGGTACTTCGATGACATTTTTGAATGGCGGAGAGCTTAAGACCTGTCTTTAGAATTTATATTGTTAGCTTATTGTGGAAATACCGTTCTGCCTGGGCTACAAGAAAGTAGAAAGAACCATATAAACAAGCTCATGTAGCTGCCCTCGTTGATGAAAAAAAATCACTTGGTGATCCAGCGTATGTGTCCTAATGGTCTTTATACACTTGCCACTAACGTGCCATTAACGAAGCAGAAAGAGTGGTGATGTCTAGGTGACCCCCCCCAAAAAAAAGAATAAGAAATAAGTTTCTTAGGCTCGAATAGTTCAAAAACCCTTTTTAATTTTTCGATTGGTAGCTTATTCTGGAAATGTTTGTATTGTCCAGTGGTTCTTACAAACGAAGGGTTTGTAATAAGTTTTTAATATTGGAACTTTTAACTTACTGAGGGAATTTTCGTATTGCCCACTGTTTTCTCCCACTTTTTCAGTTTCCGTTTTCAATCACTTATTTAGTAGTAGATGGAAAACTGTGCAGCCATTCTTTTTAAAATATTCCCTAGGCTTTAGATACAAATAATGCTCATGTTTGCATAGATTGCCTCTCCACTGTGTACATCTCTTGACAAGGAGCATGCAAGGGGGGGGGGGTGAGGACGAAAAAAGAAATGGTAGGCGATCCTAATCTTTGACTTAAGTGTCTCTTAGTTGCACTCGCACGTCGGCGTTGGTGTTCCTTCGGTTAACTTTAGGCGAACGCAACGCATGAACCGAACTCGCAGGCAGCAGTTTTTCATTGATTAGCCGGTTATGATTAGCCGGTTATTATGAAGCTGGGACGCAATATTCATAAATCTTTCCAAAGCTTTCGATACCGAACTTCACTCAAAACTACTGTCCAAGCTAAATGCCGTTCTTAACAACCCTCAATTAGTGAATTGGATAGAAAGTTTTTTGTCTCACCGCTCTCAATTCGTAAGCTTTAACTCCATGAATTCTTCGCTGGTGGATGTGTCATCAGGCGTCCCTCAAGGCTCGGTCCTCGGACCTCTACTTTTCTTACTATATATTAATGATTTGCCACACGAGATATCATTTAAAATTCGAATGTAAGATGACTGCGTATTGTATGACATCATTTCATCTCCCTCTGAGCATGTTCGCCTTAGTGAATCATTCGTCAGATTTTCTAAATGGTGTGAAACATGGCAAATGAATATTAACTTCCGTAAGACTGTCGTTATGTCCTTCTCTAATAAAGCTAACCCGTTCCTTTTCACCTACGGATTTAATGATAATTTAATTCAACGCGTTTCTGAATATAAATATTTTGGTCTCACGTTCACCACTAACCTGTCCTGGTCAAAGCACATTGATTCCATTACGACTAAAGTTCTACAAAAACTCGGTTATTTACGTCGTACTCTGTCTAATTCTCCGCGCGACACTAAATTACTGTTATATAACACTATTGTTCGCCCTATACTTGAGTATGGTAGTATCGTTTGGAATCCTTACAAGGAGTACGAAATAGACAGAGTTGAGGCCATACAAAGGAAAGCCATTAGATTTGTCTACCGACGTTATGACCACCAGTTCTCACCATCGTCAGTCATGTCTTCACTCAACCTGACATCTCTCGCCGAACAGCGACACGTTAATTCTTTAACATTTTTTCATGGCATTATTCACTCATCTTGTCGCCTCTCCAGTAATGAATATATCACCTTTGCCAAAATCTCTTCTATTAGGAGACATCACCCGCTTAACAGTACACCATTTTTTGCACGCATTAATACTTCAGTGTACCTTTTTCCCTAAAACAATTGAAGCATGGAATTCGCTACCAGGAACCAACCGTTCTCTCCCATTAAATGAATTCTTGTCTGTACTCCCGCAACACTGCGCCTAAACTTTCTTTGTTGCCTATGGTATTTCTTTCTTGTATTGTATTAGCCACTCCTGCTATAGCCTACGCAGGGGCTGCAGTATGTGTAAATAAATAAATAAATAAATAAATAAATAAATAGATAAATAAATAGATAAATAAATAAATAAATAACAGGCCACCTTCTTGTGCGTGACGTCAATACTTCCATTTTCTACTTTCGGGTTTCCATGAAATTCGGCAAGCTCGCGCTCACGCGGCGGATCTCTAAAGTATACGATTCTCAGCTTTGGTGTGCGGTAATCAGTGATTTTTAATTATTTCAGTTATTCCAGACACTTCATCAACTCACCTTGTAACTAAACTTATGCTCTGATATTATATCTTTAATGGAACCAATGAATCTTGTACTGTAATATTTTTTTTCTATATTTCCGACTTATTTTGAATTTTATTGCCGGTCGTCTCAGTGATCTATTATTAATTTTAACTATTCCAGAGACTTGAGTAACTGTAACTAAACTTATGCTCTGATATTATGTCTTTAATAAAACCCATGAATTTGGTACTGTACTATATTTTTATCTGTTTTCTGATTTATTTCGAATTTCCTACCCTGTCATCCCAGGAGATGAACCGGAAGCGCTGCAATTGAAACACGGGTGTCACTCGATGCTCGTGCCACTAAAAGAGAAGGTGCGAATTGCAATGTGTACATTACATGCACACAGACACGTGTACATTGGGAGCAATGTACACGTGTCTTAGGACGTTTTGAGGAGTATGAATACGCATGCGAGAACTGGAAATAATTCTATTGTTGAAAGTTACCGCTGTATGTTTGTCTAGTTTGCCTTTCCGTGTCCCTCTCATTCTGCCTGAGCTACAAGAAAGTAGAAGGTGCCGTATACCGCGTGTCCAAGTTAAACTGGACCAATGTTAAAATAACAAGCCCAAGAGCTCTAGAGAAATTGTATATATGGGCTTCATAGTAGCCGTAGTCATGTGTTCTTAGAGCGAGTATATTTTTCATCGCGAAGTATTAATAAATAATTGCTTCTAGTTAGTTATATTTTTATTATTGCTTGAAACGCAAACATATCAATTACAAAGCTGTAGGGCACCTGAAATAACCTCCGAATCAAGCATTTGTTTCGCGCTCATCTTTGCTTCGTTGGTTTTTCAGAGAAAAAAGAAAGCGAGCGAAACATGCAAAATACGAAATACGAAATAGATACGCGCTCGCCCGCCACTACTCAAGCGCTCCCAAGCGAATATACACGTATACATGGCTTTACTAGCTGCGGCAGTGGCAGCTCTATACAGGGCTTCACGCTATGTGATGGTAGCGGCATCATGGGAACACGCCGCTGACGCATTGCCAAGCATAGTGGAGCCGTAGGGGGGTTCAGATTTCGAAGCTGGGAAACCGTGACGGCGCACTTCGGACTGTAAGTTTGCGCACTCATCGTGTTCTGTAGGTAGGCGCGCCCGGAACGTGTGTTCCTTTTGTTCCCTTGAGTAATAGGAACAAACCTTGCGGAGGCTTTGTCCATCTAATGCGTTTTGGTGGATCTGTACGGCCAGCATATGCTGTTGTCTATTACGCAAATCTTTTTGGCTGAACGTGTCAGTGCGTAGATAATAACGGGAGATCTCAACAATACCGCGCCAGTTACCTGCTCTTCAAAGAGAAAGTCATGGGCTTCACGAATGATCAGAAGGCTACAATGATGCTGGCTATGGGGGCGGTGCACGGCGACAAGACGATGATGAAAACGTTTTATTGACAAGAAAAGGGGAGGGGAGTGAGGAGAACGGTGATCGGATTCTTATTCCGGAATTCCGTTGGCTAAGGCCGCTGCCTTGGCTCTTTCTACGAGGGCATGCTGGTCCTCGAGGATTGAGCTGGACAGGGCTGCCTGGCATCCTTCCCACGTTGGCTGTTGTATAGTGTTTAATACTCTATTAGCCTGGAAGGCTCGTACCATATGGTACAAATCTGCTTTCTGCCCGCACAATTTACACTCGGCTGAAAATGATTGTGGCTCGATAGCGTGTAGCGACAAGAGGAAAGCAGCCAAGCTATTCCGGATGTGGCATCGTGGAGGGCGCCCTAGTCCGTCAAGAATACATAGAACGTGCGAAGACCTTTGCGAGAAGGGTAGCTTCACAGGAAAGCGACACAAGACTGCTACGGTACTTCAAGAAACGGAAACGGATGTTTTGGCATTCTTCGCTGCTAACCCTCACGGTAGTGTGTGCGACGCCTAAGCGGAGGCAGGAACCTCAAGATCATCAGTGTGGATCATTATAAAAAAAAGCTTATATGCACCCGTACCATGTACATTTTCATCAAAAACTTGAAGACCAAGGTTTAGAAAACAGACTTCACTTCGAATTGCATATTCACGAAATGTGAGGAACCGAACTTTCTCAATCGCGTGCTTTGGACGGATGAGGCTGATTTCTTTAGAAACGCAGAAGTTATTTTTCACAAGGCGCACTACCGGAGTGATATCAAGGTGTCCACACCAGCTGGCACAAACACGACACCAATACAGGTGGTCATTTTATGTGTGGTGCGGTTTTTTGACAACACACTAACGATGCAATGCTACGTCAACGACATCCTCGAAGGCCGCATGAACGACGTCTAATGCAACGTTCCACGTGTGCACATTCGGAACATCTGGTTTCGACAGGATGGTGCTCCTGAGCATGCAAGTGGTCCGTCTCAAGCATGTCTTCACAAGCTTTTTCCTACACAGTGGATTGGCCGGCACGGACCTGTACCGTGACCTGCAAGGTCGCTGGAAATGACAACGCTAGACTTCTTGTGGGGCTACGAAAGCTTCTAAACTACCCCACCGGACGCCCTAAAGACCAAATAAGCAGAGTCTGCGGTGAGATTCCAACGTCGTTGGTCAAAGCTCCAACAGCACAAGTGTTGGAAGAAGCAAGTACTGTATTGCTTCAGAAGGTGACGTGTTTGAGCATGTACCATCATTGGCAGTGAAAAATAACCGCTCAAAACTGGTGTAAAACGTGACTGTTTAACGCACCTTCATGATGTAACCCTATCCTCACATAAAAAAAGCTTGCGACAAAGATGTAAATAGGTAAAAAACTGCTTTCTTTTTCCTCTTTTCGGGAGTTCGAGACAGAAAGGGTAAATGGCCATACAAGTTTTACCCTTTCATGCTTCTTTGTGGGTGGCTGAGAGGCTTTACGTGTTGTTGTTATATTTCATTTATTTATATTTTTAAACACTCTCAATGCCATTGCTGTGTTAGAGAGAAAGGTGGTGTTACATGTTCGAAATGGCAGTCTTTAAGTATGCTAAGGGTTGCTGGCGATGAAAGCAGGGAGATGATTCCATTCGGATGACGTCTTCGGCACGTATGAATGAAAGTTCATGTTGGTGCGGCAGAACAGCACTTGAACTTTGAGGTAATAGTCGACGTGGGATGAAAGCTGAGAATTTAATTCAAATAAACTCCCGGGTAGCTCTTTCCTGTTCTTCCGAGCGCTGCTTCCTTTCTTTCTTCTTTCGCGCTCTTTTGGCCACTGGTCTTTTTAAACATTCGTTGAATTTCTTTCGTGCCTTTCTTTGAGGCGAAGGTTAAAGTTATCCCGAGTGTCTCATGATCGATCATAACATTGTGGCGTCCGCAGGTGCTGAAGCTTATCACCCCACGCTTGTTAGTTCGCGAAACCTCTCGAGCCATCCTACATGACTAAGCCTTGTACGACGCGGCATTAAAGTAAAACAGGCGTATATCTTTCAAAGCTTTCTCAAAAGGCGCTTGAGCAGCTGTGCGCGAGCGCGCGTCTATTTATTATTTCGTGTATTTCGAGGGCTTTGGATTTTTCTTGAAAAAAAAAAAAAAACACGAGGCACACTTCAGCACAAAATAAATCCTTGTTTCGGAGGTTACCTAATGTGCCCTACAACATTGTAATTATGTTTGTGATTCAAACAATAATAAAGAGGTCACTAATTAAAAGCAATATGTTATTTCGTACTTCGTGATGAAAAAAACCATTAGCTGTGTGTACACACGACTGCCGCTACTATGCAGTCGGTACGATTTCTCCGGAGCTCGTGGCTTTTCTTTAAAATCATGGTCCAAGTTTACTGGGACATCCGTTATACAAGCTTATGCGGCAATGGAAGTGTTAAACAAAAATTCAATCAGTGGCCCAGCGTATGTGTCTTAATGGTCTTCATGGACTTGCCACGACCGTTCTTGTGTGCCGTCAAACAAGCAGAACTAGGGGTGATGTCTAGGCGACCGGAAAAGAGAACAAGTGAATGAGAAAATAAATAAGGAAAAAGGCAAGTGATATGAAGTGACAACACATTCGAATGAGA